>NC_133327.1:26844780-26964780 GCF_042186555.1 Aquarana catesbeiana
AATACTTCTACCGGTAGTCCTGGACCAAAAGACAAAAGCAGGTCATACGAAGCTGGTTTCAAACTTAAGGTTGTGTCAAGAGCAGAAGAAAGCAATAACAGTATGTATTGCAAGTAGGGAATTTTGTGTTGATGAAAAACAAGTGAGGGAGTGGCGGAAAATGAAAGCTGACTAGGAAAAGATTCCAAAGGAAAAAAAAGCTTGACGTGGTTTAACAACTTCATATGGGGCTCTAGTAACGGAATTGCATAAATGGGCTATGGAGTGTCGTCAAAATTGTTACATGCATGGGAATTCGCTTACGTGCCCTTCAAATGGCTAAAGATGACAAATTAAAAGCACCAGGCATTGAAAATTTTGTTGCATCAGCAGGATGGTGTACCCGCTTCATTCATAATGTCACGGACCTGGCTGGAGCGGAGGCTGTTGGAGAGGACTGTATGCAAGCCTGTTGCCCACCGATTATGGGCCCTAGCATTTGAGGTGAATGAGAAATCCAGTCTGAACTGTATTAATCGGACTCAGTCATGTATATATTGTATGGGGACTCCTTACTGTATATTTGTGTCCCTGAAGAGGGAGGGGGGATTCCTCCAGCAGCCCCCTGCTGATAAGACTGATTCATTCTGCTGGGACACATCCTGTGAGGAGATGCTGGTGTTATCAACATGTGTTTATGTTAATTGAGAGAGCTGATCACATTAGCCACCAGCCCTGGCTAATAGACGAATGGTCTAGGCTGAGGAGGGGGGAGATTGTTGTTTGTATTGTTAATTGTATTAATGTGTGAAGCTCGGTGCCCACAAGACTGTCATCTGGTCTGGGTACATTTTGTAGTAAATTAGGTCATGTTAATTAGGTTAGCTTTGAGTCATCCCTGCTGTATAAAGGTCTGTGAGATCTCAAAATAAAGGTAGTTCTGATGTACTCCAAGACTGGTGTTGTCTAGTTCTTGGGGTTCCTATAGCCAGATCCATTGGACTCGTGTTCCAGAACTTAGGAAGCGGTATATGACGGAAGCACTCAAGCGGAGTGTGGGGCGTTCCGTGACACATAGGTTTGGCCTATGTTTGCGGCAAAGAACAAAGATTTCACAGAAGTTGCCAAAAGACCTTGATGAAAAAGTGATGTAATTCCATTCATTTATCATAAAACAAAGAAGGATCCATAACTATGACCTGTGAGATACTGGAAATATGGATGAAACACCTATGACCTTTGATCTTCCAAGCAACAGAACTGTTGCATGTTTGGGAGCCAAAATTATTTTTATCAGAACCACAGGAAATGAAAAAAAACATTTCACAGTTGTGCTGTCATGTTTGGCTAATGGAACTAAGCTGCGGCCTGTCATTATTTTTAAAAGAAAGACCTTGCCTAAAAAGGTAAACTTCCCACCACGAATTACAGTGCGCGCACATATTAAAGGCTGGATGGATGAAGACGGAACCAAGAAATGGCTGGAAGAAATTTGGAACGAACGACCAGGAGCAGCCTTAAAGAAAAAACCATCATTGCTAGTTTGGGATATGTTCAGAGCCCACACATCTGATGACATAAAAAAATTGGCAAAATCTTCTCAAGTTACTTTGGCCGTTATTCCAGGTGGGCTTACATCTGTATTACAGCCACTAGATGTGTGTTTAAATAAACCTTTCAAAGACTTGTGTGCGAAAGATGTGGCATGAATGGATGTCATCTGGTCAAGCCCGACTGACAAAAGGTGGCAATCTGATGAAGCCCGACATAGAATTGATAGCAAAGTGGGTTTGTGATGCATGGGAAGAGATTCCGGAGGACATGGTGCAACGCGCCTTCAAGAAATGTGGCATTAGTAATGCTATGGATGGCAGTGAAGACAGCGCTTTGTTTGAGAACGACAGTGACGGTGATGACTGCGAACTCAGTGATGATGACAATGTCTATGCTGATAACCTCACACCGGCTAATGCTGAAGCTCTGTTTGGATATACAGATATGAGGAGGAATCCAGTTTCGAAGGATTTTAACTCTTGTGTTTTAGCTTGGTTGCTGATTGAGCTAAGGTTTTTAAAAGTTATTGTTATTACCATATCATTTTTATTGACCCTCTTTTCCACTTACAGAGTTAGTTTACTGTTTTTCTTTGAAATAAATATTCAAAAACATTATTGGTAACTATTTTTATTTTTTAAATTTACCAGTAGCTGCTGCATTTACCACCCTAGACTTATACTCGAGTCAATACGTTTTTCCAGTTTTTTGTGGTAAAATTAGGTGCCTCGGCTTATATTCGGGTCGACCTATACTTGAGTATATACGGTAGTGAGTTTTTTTCCTGCTACTGTGTATATACAGTATATAAAAGCTTCTTTCTCTTGCTCTCAATTGTTGTTAAGGAAGTGGTGGGAAACCCAGGGCATGAAAACTAAGAAGCTGGGGATATTAAAAAAAAAAGCAGCATGGGGATTCCCCCAAAATTCATAACAGGCCTTCAGGTCTGGTATGAATTTAAAGGGGGATGCCATGCAAAGAAAAAAAAACATGTGTGTCCCCCTTTTCAAATTTTATACAACACCTTGGGAACAACGGCCTCTTTCCTACAACCCTAGCCTGGTGGTTGTGGGGGTCTGGGGCAGGGAGTTTATTGGAATCTGGAAGCCCCCTTTAACAATAAGGGGGCAGCCGATATCAGCCTCCCCAATGTGAATGAGTAAGGGGTATATAGCACCCCTACTCATTCAGAAAAAAATGTAACGTGTAAATAAACACACATGCAAAATTTTTGATAATTTCCATGGTGTAGATGAAGCACGTTGTGAAGCAATGCAAATCCACATTAATCATGATAAACAAAACCAAATAAAATTCTCAGCTGAACTTACTGACCAGCCTGCAACCAACCAAAGTATCCTGTCTAACAGTATGCATTAAAAACAGAGGTTTAGTTTGCACAGATTTGCAAATACATGCGTAAGCTGCAGAGCTACTTCAAGCACCCCAGTATTATCTGCAGTCCTGTATAAATGGATGACTCCCGTGCTGTCTAAAAACTAACCTAAGGGGCACTGCTGCAAACACCTGTGAATCTGATCCAAAACAGAAAATAGTGATAGATAAATACGTGGTGCTATTTGCGCTGTGTAAAAGAGAGTGTAATAAGGAAACAAAATTGAATGATACTAGGGGTATAAGATGGGTAAATAAAGTAAGCAAATATAACAAGCATAAATTGCATAAATAAACGTGATACAATCCTGGTATAAAACGTGGCAAACCAAATTACATAAATAAGTGAAAAAATCAATTTCTGAAATTGATAAGGTGATGAGTGAAAAAATCCAGCAGGAATCCGTGTAAAAAAGAAGAAATTAAAATCAATGAGTCTCACCACCAATATAACTCAAGTGTGCTGGAAATGACACAAATCTTCAGTGATAACAGCTGTGTGTCTGCAAGCAGCTCACCTTACTGCCGTAAGGTATACAGCATGGGTTAATCACAGATGCAAAGTGGATGATTCCTTCCTGACTTTGTACTTTGCTTGAATGGTTTTTAAAATAAGAAGCATAGACATCAATCCACGAACGCCACGTTCGTAAGCCTCTGCATATAATCCTGGGTCTGCCATTGCTCCAAAACCCTTCCAGTATAAACTGCATGGATGGTTTTAAAATAGGGGAAGAGTGATGCCCATAGTGTAATCCCATATTTATAAATGATTTATTATGGTAACAACCATAAAAACAAACTCACATTTAGAACAACAAAGAATGCAGCCAACCACGAGTGTCGAGCTCGTCTTCTTCAGTCAGATGCGAATAGTACCTAGTGCTCCAATCCCGCCGCATGTCGTCATGTCACGTGACTTCATCAGGGGATGTTCCCCCGATGAAGTCACATGACGACATGCGTCAGGATTGGAGCAAGGGGGTGGCATGCTGTTCTCTGTTTTACTGTCACTCCTGCAAGAGGGATCTAAGGGGACCTCCTGCTGAGCACAGTCAAAACAGACATGCCAATGACCAAAAAAAAAACAAAAACCTTGTAATTGCTCCAGGTTGGAGGGGCCCCTCCCAAAAGTTAGGTAGCAAAAGGTTTGACAGGGACAGTGCACCCTAGTGCCCATGATCACTTGTCCTCCTATCAGGCACCCTGGGTGGCAGGCAAAAAGCTGTCCCTGCGAAAATTTTGAAATTGTCATTAGAGAAAACCACACATGCCCTGTCCTGTCCTTGCAGTCCTGGTGGCCAGTTCCATGTGGGCTGCACATCACAGCAGTCCTCCCTACACATAAAACCGTGGATCCGGCAATCTCCTCTGGCTATCCCCTTCTCCTCTGACTGAGACTGAGTGGCTCCTGGTAGGCCGACCCACCTTTACAACCAGGTCTTTGTGGATTGCATGGCCCAAACTCCATTATTGCTTGATGTCCTTGAGCCGGGTCCAGGCATCACTCTCTGCTACCCGGAGTGGCTTGGGGACGTGCAAAAGGTCCCAAACCATGTCATCCTCCCACTGTCCCTGTGAGTCCTCTATGATGTCCATGGTCTGGGCTGGGACATAGGGGTAATATAAGCCCCACTCCAAGGCGACCCTCTTTTGTACCTCCCACTGGAAACGTGAGAGTCAGGGTAACTCTTTAAGTTGGGGCCTTGATGACCCATTGCCTGTACGTGGGTGCCCTGGTCTGGGTAGTTGATGGATGATTGGTGAAGATTCTGCTGGCTTGCATTGGGGTCCATGCTGGGGACTGTGGTTCCTCCACTGCATCAGATGGGGTATGAACGGATGGGGAATCTCCAGTCTCCCACTCCTCCTCACTGGAGCCCTCCTCGGGGGACCAGGAAAACAGCTTCTCTACTGATAAAAACCTCTCCAGCACTCTGGGTGAACCCCAGTCTATGACCCGGCCCTTGCTCACCTCATCCAGCTCACCTGAAGGTTTTCCCTCCTGCAGCATGGGCTCCCTCCGGATGGGCACAGCAAGGGTCTTACTTGGAGCTGACTCTTCAGGGATATCAACCGGAGGCCGCACACTGACTCCTGCAGCCTCTGGGCCCCTGGTCAGGCCATGGGTCTCCACAGCAAACTCTTTCTCCCATATGTCCCGGAACTCTGAAGTGGACATACCTGATGGTCGTTCTCCTCACTGACAGGTGATCCTTGGCTCTCTCCAGCCTTCCAAATGTCCTGCGGTTGCAGCATGCATAGTCCTGTGAGTGGATGGATGTTATAATACCTTGACTCCCGCTGCACCAGCCCTAAGCGGGTTAGTGGCTCCCCACAGTGACTGCACCGGGCCCAGGAATTAACTCCAATCGTAGGTAGGTGGCACCTGGAACACAGCATGCATAACCGCTCCACTCCTCCGATCACCCTCAAAGTGAGTCCTCCACAGAGCTCCAATCGGATGCCAGTGTCGACTAGCATCCGGTCCTGCATCTCAGGTAGTCGCTGTACAGCGGGCATCCTCTGATCACCCTCCGCCATCTTCCTCCGCCTCGTGTCTGGCGTGCAGCACACTGAGTTATTATCTGTTCTCCACTGGGGCATAACTCCACCCACACGTTCATTGGTTCAGCGTGCGAGGCACTGTAAGCAGGCTTCAGACAGTGTATGCTGTAGTGACATCTGGTGGCAGGCGCTGATAAATTGCAGGCACTGTCCAGGTTTAGTTTTTAAAACTGCGTCACAAAAGCTGGGACTGAAGGCAAACAAACTATACAGCGATCACCGTTATCATAGTAAAGTCTCTCCTCTGTGATATCCAGGACAGGTTATGGACAGGTTAATTTGGTCAGTTGGCAGAACATGGAATGTTCTGTTTTTGTCTTTCATGTTATAGCCCTTCCATGTGCTCCTTGCTGAGAAGGCCAGTTATAGGTGGGGGCAGGGGCCATTTCTTTGTACTGATGTATATTGGTCCGGGGACACACTGTACACCTTTTCAGCCATTGTGCTCTTGCTGGGTGTCCAGTGTGCTCCTGTTCCTTTAAGGGAGATTGGGCTGCCTTCATGCCCACCTGCCCCTCATCTATCCATTTAATGCATGTGCTTCCATTGTGGAGACGCTTATAAATTCAGTAGCGTTAGGACTGCAAGCATACACAGGGTGACGTGAAGAGGCCTTGCAGCTTATGCATGCATTTGCAAATGTGTGCTAACTAAACCCCTGTTTTTAACGCAGACTGTTGGACAGGTTTATTTGGTCAATTGGCAGACTGGTTGGTGAGTTGAGCTATGGAATGTTCTGTTTTTGTCTTTCATGTGATAGCCCTTCCATGTGCTCCTTGCTGTGAAGGCCAGTTATAGGTGGGGGGCAGGGGCCATTTGTTTGTTACTTATGTATATTGGTCCGGGGACACACTGTACACCTTTGCAGCCATTGTGCTCTTGCTGGGTGGGGCAGGGGCCATTTGTTTGTTGCCTCTGTGATATCCTACTGTGTGGGACTAACTGTGCAGCATCCCATCAAAGACACCCCCTCGTTGCATACTGTTACTAGGGGCAACAGTAGACATCCAAAACTCCTTTCACTGTGTTAAGCAGGATTAATAAAGTCAAACATTTTTTTCTTCTCTGCAATTTAGTGTACAATGCCCGCGCCATGCAGAGCGCTGGACATATTTGTAATCCAGAGCGCGATCGCTCGCCGTGGTAGCCACGGGTAATAGCACATGGTTACAGTCACTGGTTGCAGGGCTTATTGCGGTGGTGAGTGTCCATTAAGACAATTGAGTGCAGGGGCATGATGGCAGCGCTGATCCTGGACGGTTGCTATGGACAACAGCACTTTTGAATTTGAAGTTTGAATTTGGTTGCTATGGGCAACGGCGTGTGGCAAAAGTCAATTTTGAGAGCAAACATAGTCTTTTCCTCATTGTACCCCAAACTTGGCAAAACAGGCAAAGTCCCCCCTGGCTTTTAGCAGTTGCTAGGGCTGGCCGCCAGCAGGTTAAACGTGGATCTCGGTGGGACCTCCAAATGTAGCTGTGTAGTTGCAGACATCCACCAAATCACTCCGCTGCCAGACTCCCATACATCACTTGCAGAGACAATGAACAGTCTTCTGCTGGTTTTGTTTTTGTTTATTGGGGGGTACAACTGGTTGGGGAAAAGGGTATATGGGATGCCCATAGGATAGTTGATTTGTCATCATATTTTAAGGATTTCACACACTAGCACATAGTTAGAGCAAGAAGAGAGGATGTGCATCCAATAACATCACTCTTGACCGTGTAAGGGTGATGTTCCCAGAACTCTTCTCCTCTTGCACAAATCTTATATTGAAGTAAAGTAATATCACATCTTCTAAAAGCTAGAAGGACCCACTCTGAATAAATCCTTTAAGCTGTCTCTGATTGCTTGCAGCTACTAGGCCAGAGGCCTGTAGCACCTCTCCCTGGAGACCTAGTAGTTTAAAAGCACATGTTGGATGATGGACTACTGTTCCCAGCCAGCCCAGCTTGCAAATCCTGTGCCCTCAGGCCACATCGATTTGACACATATCCCCACAGTCTCTCCTCTGATCCAGGACTCCCCATCATTGACCGTGTAATGATGAAGACTTTGCTGATGACCGTGTAAAAGCAAAGTTCCCTCACAGACTTCCTGGCACATCCAGCCCTCCACTGTGGTACACTCACCGACCTTTCTCTGCCCTGAGTCCTTGATGGAGAACTTGACCGGACCATACGTTCCGACAGCTTCACCTGCCCCTCTGCTCCAGGACTTCTTTACCAATGACTATGTAATAGTAAAGACATTGCCAATGATCATGTAATGACAAAGTTCCTTCACAGCTCTCTGGGCCTCCTCCTGCGATCGGCGCACTCCCCCAGAGGGGGGTGCCCTCCTGCTGTTGTCTAGTATTCCATCCTCCACTTCACTCAGCCGATAACTCTCTCCAGTGGCATGTTACCTCAGCTTATATAGGAGGCCCGATCCCTGCCAATACCAGTTGGGGATTGGTCAGGGCTCCCACATGAGCTGCCTGCCACTCCAGTTCTAGGCTCTGCCTCTCTTCCAGAATATTCTCCCTGGAAGCAGGGGAGGCACCTCAGAACTAGAGCACAGGTGGCCACACCCACTGCTACTCTGACCATTCCCAGCCCCCAAATCAAAACAGACAGGCTTAGCTTGCAGCATAGGCCTGCCTAAATTTGCCTGTGCTGACAGTCTCCTAGTAAAAATCCTATTACTAGCACCTACCTATTGGTAGAGGGTGCTACAAACATATATATGGATGCCCACGTAGCTGCCTTGCGAATCGTCTCTGGGAACACTCAGCCTGCTGCCACTCTCAAGGTCGAGACACTCCTAGTGCCGTGGTCTCCCTGGCACCGCCAACCCTTTCAACTGGTAGGCCAAGGAGATAGCTTCACCAACCTAGAGGCAATAATCTTGTTGGAAGCCATGAAATCATTATGCGAATGACAAACAGATGCTCTGACTTCCTGATGCCAGAAGTCACCTTGATGTAACATTTTAAAGCTTGGCCCACATCCGATGGGCTAACTTCTTGGGTACTCCCCAAAAGGGACATAGGAAGGACAACTTCTTGTGTGATATGGACTCTGAAGGCCACTTCAGGCACAAATTTCAGCATTGGCATGAGTACCACTCTGTCCAGGAAGAACATGAGCATGGGTTCTTTAAACCCCAAGGCCGCTAATACAGACTCTCTTCTAGCTGATGTAATTGCCACCAGGAAAGCAGTTTTCAGTGAGAGGTGTCACTTTGAAGGCATCTGATGCAACAATGTCCAACACTAATGGGAGATCCCACTTTGTGAACATCAATCCCTTAGGGAGGTTTCAACCAAATTGCATCTTGAAAAACAGTGTAATTAAGTGTTGGATGCCCAATGCTGTTTAAGGCAGATCTAGCCAAAATGTGGGCCTATAGCATACTTACGCCTAGACCTAAATCAAGCTCCGCCAGCAGAATGTGACAGACTTCTGAAGAGTCCAGTGTAACACCTTGATCAGCAGCAATCCTGTGAGTTTATGCCATATTCTACTATAGGCACTGTTAGCGTTGCCCTTTCTTGCTTCTGTAAGAATATTCACAACCTTTACAGAGCATTCAAGATCTATTTCCCTCTGCCTCTCAAGACCCAAGCCATCAGCATGAGCCTGTTGGAATCTGGACTAATTGGAATTTCAAGAAGATTCGATCAGCAGAGGGAGTCAATCCTTGACACTCATTAGGAGGGGTAGAGGGTACCAAGGCCCCTTAGGCCAATCTGGGATCGTCACCAGAACTGTCACCTTCCCCTGCCACAGCCTCAGCAGGAATCTGAGAATCAGAGGGAGCGGTAGAAAGGTATAAGCTGTCTTGGAGATCCACTCTGCGATCAGCACCTTCACCCTGATTGCCTGTGGATTCTGGACCCTGGAATAGAACTTCGGCAACTTGATGTTTATGTCATGTACCTGGTTGGAGGCCTAGGTGCTGAGAGGGCTCCCCTTGTGGCTAAGTGCAGCTGAAGAGCTGATCTGGTGATCACCTGATGAATACTGGGATAGGCAGGATGCATGGTAAGGCAGATGTCTCTCAGGAACTCCAGGTGTATTTGGCAACAGGGCACACAGGAAATGGTAATGGAAGCCAGGCCAGGGGTCAACATGGTGGATCAGTCAGTAGCGGAGGCGGGTAGCAGGAACAGGAACAGGCCGAAGGTCATACACAGGTGATCAGGTAAGTATTAAAAAAGACTGTAATGCAAGCCGGGGTCATACACAGATGAACAGGTAAGTAGCAGTTACAAGTTGGTAGAAAAAGCTAGGGGTCAAAGCCAAGAGCAGAAATCAGACAGGTCAAGGGCAAGCTGGGTCAACAACAGGTAATCCAAGGAAACACCCACAGAGGTTCAGGAGCACAGGAAGGCTGATGACAATCCAGCAATCTGGTGAACCAAGCAGCAGTCTTTTATTGGCCAGTGAATGCCCACCACTTGTTTCTTCCAGGTATACCTCTGGAAGAAAATAGCAAGCTCTGTTAGTTCTTGAAAGACTCGCAGCAGTCTGGAACATTCATTTTGTCCAGAATTGTCCTGGACAAATAGTTTGCCTTAATAATCTTCTGGCCAGGCACATAAGTTGCAGATAGCTGCAGAAGATTGACTCTAGACTCTAGAATCAGGGAAACCTGCTTCAGGAGTGAGTGACTGAGCCTAGTTTCCAGATGTAGGCCACAGTCATTGTGCTGGCTAACTTCACCAGGACAGGTTCACCCCAGATGAGGTAACTGAAGGCTAGGAGCCTGAAATGCTGCTCTCAACTCCAGGATATTGGACACCATCTTGGACCCTTGAAAAAGGTCATTGGCCCTGAGCCCATTGCACTTGAAGTAGGGCTCCCCTACTATTCTGCTGGTGTCTGACTGCACCACCAGCAACTAGATCATCAGAAACAAATGAAATTGCAGAAGATTTTGCTTCTCCAACCACAAGTTTAGCCACTTGTTCAGAAACCCGACTTGAAAGGGGGCAGAGATGTGAGAGATGAAAGATCTCCAAATATGGCCTACAAAAATGCTTGCCTTAAGGGATCATGTGTCCATCATAAGACATGGATGGGTAGCATAATCCCCAAAATACCAGAAAGCATCCTGACATGGACACAGAAGTCTTCATTGACTTCTTGGATTATGTGCTGGCTTACTAGTTTTTCCTGGACTCTCAGAAGCTAACGTCTCTGGAGTGAGCATGGAAACTGATTCTTGTGATTCGTTCTCCTTTAACTCAACAGACGTTCATCTTGAGGCAGGAAGTCAAACTGACCGCTTTTAATATAGGCTTCACCTTCTAAGGTCAGGAACAATACAGTGACTGAGTATGTCCTTGAAGACCACAGCATCTTGTGATGGTAAGGTTATGTATCTGGCCAATCCTACAAGGTCTCACACCAACCAAATGGGTGTTTCCAAGCCCTGGACTCCTTCCTGTTCAAAAAGGCATAACTGACATCCTGCTGTGACAACATGCTCCAATCTTGTAGAATGAGCACTTGATTCAGCCACCATAAGAGAATTGTCAAGACATCATCTGGAGCCACTTGAAATACTTCCACAGCTTTGCTTCTATTTAAAGACACCAACCTTACAAAAGGAGAAATAAAACATCTGGACAAAGGTCGTCCTCATATTCCTGTTCAGAAGAGACTGAAGAGGATTGATTGGCTTGAGAAGTTTCTGAGACCAGTTTTAATGGTCCTGAAAGGAAGACTGGACATTGCCAGAAGAGATGGCCCTTGCAAAAGATGAATTCAGCAATTCCTCTTATGCCCCGTACACACGGTCGCACATTCCGACAACAAAATCTATGTTTTTTTTCCGACGGATGTTGGCTCAAACTTGTCTTGCATACACACGGTCACACAAAGTTGGTCGGAATTTGCGAACGTCAAGAACGCGGTGACGTACAACACGTATGGCGGCACTAGAAAGAGGAAGTTCAATACCAAGTGCGCCACCCTCCTTCTGCTAATCTCGTGTTATTAGAAGTTTGTTGACAGATGATTCGCGCTTTTCAGCCTCATGCTTTTCGGATCGTTACTGCTCTTCAGTTTGTGTTTGTGGGTTTGTATTTATATTATGTATTTGATCTACATTGCATTCTTGTCCGTTCATTTCTGATTTTCAGCTCCGGTCTTTCTGTTTTTCAGTGCTTTCTGTTAGTTTGTTCTGACCAGCCGACTGTTTTGAAGCCATGAGGACCCTCACCCCGGACCAGAGGGTTTATAACTACCATCTGACCAGAGACAGAAGAGTGGTGGAGAACGCTTTCGGGATAATAGCCAGCCGGTTCTGCCTATTCCTTACGCCAATCAACATGGTGGAATGTAAACTTAACCATATAATTCTTGCATGCTGCATTCTACACAACTATTTAAGGAGAAATTCCTGATCCCATGCCTAATGTCAACATGTGCTAGTTCCCATCATGGGGGATCAATGGAAGTGTTTTGGGGGTGCAACCCCTTCCTCTCACTTACTTGAGTTGCGAGGCAGGGGTTGCACCCACAAAACGTGTACACTGATATCCCGTGTTGGCAAATAGCACATGTTGACACACCGTGTGCATCTTCAAAATTTGGCTTTTAATGTGAACTTTTTAAACTTTTTTTAAAAGCAAAAATACACGAGAAAATTATACAATTTTTGTGTGTTTTATATTCTGCCTCAAGAACATCAATGATGTTCTTCATTTTTTGTTGAACATCATTGATGTTTTCCTTTATATTTTCTAAATCACGATTGCACCCCATTCTCTCCCCAATGAGGATCTGGGCACTTTCACTTGTGAAATGAGATTCTTCTTCCACAACATCCACTTCACCTAAAATAAAAAAACACACCATATATTATAAGTATGCAGTCATCTATCTATTACCTGAAGCTGTGGTCTCAGACACTCACCTGTTGTGGTGACAATTTTGCCCACTTCATAAACGTCTCCCTCCTCATCCTCTGCTTGTGGTTTTGGGATTACCACTTCTTTAGGAGGTGGGGGGTCCCTGGTGTCCTCAGATGTCCCGAGTCTTTTCTCCCCTATGTGAATCAAAAATAGGTATACTTAGCACACAGATATTTGAGGGCAGAAATAGGAATATGAAACATTGCTTGGAAGTGTCGTACAATTGTCTGTTTTGGCAGAGTTCCAAGCTGAAGAACATTTTATTTCTTTTCTAAAGCTGGAATACTTCCCTTTTTTGGTAAAGTATCACACATGTAGAGACCCCTAGTATCCACTGTAGCACCTGTGTGGGACACCCTAAAAAGTTTGTTCTGGTGTCCCACACTAGTGCTCCTGCATCCAGATGTGTAAACAGCTGCTGAGTGTCCTCTCCTTACACTGAATCAAGTTTGCATTTCATTCTAGTTACAAACCCATCTAGACAACAAACTTATTTTAATACAAATAGGCCTGAACAAATGTAGTTAACCTGTATCTGCCAAAAACATCTTATAAGTGGGCGAACAAACGATGTTTCCTACAACCGATTACTATGCCCATGAACATGAAAGTTGCCATTTTAAACTATACAACAGTAAAGAAAAGCACATGGAGCAGCATGCAAGTAATAATAATAATAGGAACACACGACAAGTACTTACTTTTTAGAAGCAGTTCCCATATATTTCTATACTGATCGTGCTCCCTCAATTTGAGGTCTGACAAGCATTTCCTCAATTGCACCTTTCCCACATTTTGGTTTGGGTAAGGTCCATGCTTCCTGTCATAGTCGGCCCTCTTCAAGATGTCCACTATCTCTATAAAGGACAAATTTGAGGCCTTAAATCTCCTCTGTGATCGGGACGTTCGTGGCTCCGGCCTTTCGTCATTGCTGCACTCCTCTGCATGCACCTGTTGTCTCTCCGCCATGTGCTCTCCCACTGCGCCGAAAGAGAAGGGGCAGGGAATATACTAGAAATAACGTCAGGGGCAGGCAGAGTTTAATGCATGCACAGTGTATATAAAGCGGAACACGTGTGCGTCGTACGTACGATCTGTGAGCGGAGGACAGAGTAACGGAAGCGACGATCGTTATAACGAAGGTACAATTTTAACTTGGTGCATCAGTGGCCTATACTGCTTATAGATTGAGGCCTATATTGGGTCAAGATTAGGAGAGTTTCGCCCGACATTAGGGTTTGTCTTGTGTTGTGTCTTGCAGAGAAAATGGATCCCTTCAATGATAGGGAATTTCTACGAATATTCATTGATATGTTCAGGGAGCTGCCCTGTCTGTGGCAGCTGAACCACCCGTTTTATAATAATCAAACAAAGAGGCAGGCAGTGCTGGAGAAACTGCTTGAATTTGTGAAGCCGATGATCCCCACGGCAGACATCAAGTATTTAACGTCCAAAATTGGTGGCATGAGGAGCACTTATACTGTAATAGGGAGCGCAAGAAGGTCCAGGATTCTCTGAGATCAGGAGCAGTAGATGACATTTATGTCCCCAGGCTGTGGTACTATGACAGACTGCATTTTCTGTCAGACCAGAGGGAACCCAGGTCAGCACTCTCCAGTCTTCCTTCAAGGCTTCCTTTCCCCCCAGCTGAGGCTTCCGACGACCAACCTGGGCCTTCCAGGCAGCAACATGTGGAGGAGCCCAGCTTGAGTCAGGTATATCATTCTTCAAAATATTTCTGGTTGTCAAATTAATGATGTTAAATAGATGTTAGTTTTGACCACTAATTTATGATTTCACAAAGTGTTTTACATATCAATAGACAGTAGTGGCCACCAATGATTGGCCTTGGCCTATTTATGAATGCTACTGCAGCCCTCAGAATCCCCCCTCCGGTCTTCAAGAGGACTATGCCTACATGTCAGCCTGCAAAATGCTGGAAATGGAGGAGGGCCAACGCCTCTTATTTGAGGAAGTTATGTTACAAGCCCTAAATAAGGGGTTGAGGGGCAAACTCACAAGCCAAAGCCACATTTGTAAATTGAACCATGGTCCTCCTCCTCCACGTCCTGCCACAACTCCAACACCAGAGCCACAGCCTGGAAGTAAGCGTGTAAGGAAGACAAGAGAGTGATGGTCTGGGTTCAGTCTGGTCTGACAAAAGACGCAGGCTGTTGTATGACCACAGCTTGGGGACAGATATGTCATCTGCTGCTGTTCCTGATCTCTTGTAGTCCTGGATCGGATTGTGCTCACTATTATAAGGACTCCTCAGGCCACCAATTGTGACTGTAAAATAATTGATGTGTGCCCTGGGGTACAAAGGCTTCGCAAATTTCACCAGTTTCTCCAGAGTTGCCTTCCTCTTTCTCTTGTTATGACCCAGAATAAATGGCTATTTATTTTTCACAAATACTTGCCTATGTGTTTTGCTTCAAATAGGACAGTTTGTTTGTGAGTAGGTAGATACATTTCCTAAATACAATGTCAAATTAACAAGGGACACAAACCAACCTCCTTGAGGTTAAAAAATACAAGATAATAATGGTGTTGTGGTAACTTGATACACAAAACGAGAAATAATATTATGGAGAGCACTATAAAAAACAAAAAAAAATGTAGATCTTAATAAATAAAAAAAAATTTAAAGAATCTAAACAAAAATTAGAAACATTATTATGGAGATCTGACGAAAAAAAAAATATATTATTCAGGAGATCACGAGAAATAATACAGAAATCAGTTTGTGAGAACTCTGTGTGAATATGAGCAGCAAAACAACTTCATTCTTCTAGCATTATAAAGAAGAAGAGAATGCGCTGCATTAAACTATTTTAAGAATTGCAGCGTGACGAATGTGCTATCTCCATCACGAATGGTAGTTTTACCAGACCAAGTGCTTCTGTCTCGTAATTTATTCTGAGCATGCGTGGCACTTTGTGCGTCGGAATTGTGTACACATGATCGGAATTTACGAGAGCGGATTTTGTTCTCAAATTTTGTGCGACGGAAATTCAGATGGAAAATGTCCCATGGAGCCTATACACGGTCGGAATTTCCGTCAAAAAGCTCCCATCAAACATTTTCCATCGGAAAATCTGACCGTGTGTACGAGACATAAGAGTGTCTTGACCACATGCTTAATTCATTGTGACAACTTGGTCACCATCATCTTAATCGCTGTCTGCTTGAACAAAGTAGGAATTATACAGTCATGTTCATGCACATCGTTCTTGGGAAGAATCTGACAAGGGTTGATTAGCCTAAGAAGGTTCTGAGACTACTCATTGGCAAAATATATGACCCCTTCACAGAGCGAGTGGAAGCAACTCCTTTAGAATGTAGTGAAAATGTTTTCAATGAATGTGACAACCTGTTAGGTGTTGACATCTTTATCCCTGGCTGCTTGAACCAGCAGGGCTTATACAGTCATACTCATCTGTATCTTCCTTTTTGGAAGAGTCTGAAAAAGACTGTTTGCCTGGAAGGCTAGGAGACTGCTCTTTGATAGAATAGATAACCTATTCACAGGGTGAGTGGAAACACTTCTTTAGAGTGACAATCTGTTAGGTGTCTTATCCTTGGTTGCTTGACCAAAGAAGCATTCATGCAGTCATGTCCATCCGCATTGCCCTCTTTGGAAACGCTGATGAGGGCTGTTTCACCTGGTATGGCTAGGTGACTTCTCATTGCCAGAGCAGATAACCCTTTCAAAGGGTGAGCGGGAACCACTACTTTAAATTGTATTGACAACGTGCTTATTGAATGTGATACCCTTTTAGGTGTCATCATCTATATCCCTGGCTGCTTGAACCAGCAGGATACAGTCATGCCCATCCGCATCTTCCTCTTTATTGAGTCTGAAGAGGGCTGTTTTGCCTGGGAAGGCTATGAAACTGCTCATTGCCATAACATATAACCCCTTGACAGGGTAAGTGGAAATAACTCCTTTTGAGTGTATTGGCCGCTTGTTTAATCAATGTAACAATCTGTTCAGTATCATCATCCTCATCTTTGGTTGTTTGAACAAAGCAAGATTCAAACAGTCATGTTCCTCTGCATCTTCCTCTTTGGAGAGTCTGAAGAGGCTGCTTTGCTGGAAAGGCTATGAGACTGCACATTGTTAGAACATATAACCCCTTCACAGGGTGAGTGAAAACACTCTTTTTGAGTGTACTGGCCACTTGTTTAAAGAATGTGACAAGCTGTTTGGTTTCATCATCCTCATCTCTGGTTGTTTTAACAAAGCAAGATTCATACAATCATGTTCATCCACATTTTCTTTTTTGAAGAGCCTGAAGAAGGCTGTTTTGTTTGGGAAAGCTCTGAGACTGCTCATTGCCAAAATAGATAACCTTTTCACAGGGTTTTGCCTGCCACTTAACAAAGCAGCCCACAAAAATAAGTAAATGCAGTAGAAAATAGTTTGCTTAGTAACAAACCCAAAAGGGTTAACTACTACCAGAGGAGGATGAAGCTTCCATCCACAGCCAGTTAATGAACCAAACCTTGTTCTGCCAGGACTCAGGACATAATAAAAACATTTTGTTCAGAACAGCAAAAATAGGTAAGAATTTGCAACAGAATTACAATAATATTCTTCAATGTACAGAAACCACCCAAGGGAAATGTAGATATCATAAAAGCATGCTTCTCATTTTTTTTTTTTTTGGCTCAATAAGGGCACAATAGTAAAGCAAACATGAGAAGCCACCAACGGGGTAATGCCATGTGTGAACAGACAAAGTATTACTTTGTGCACCTGTTATGCAGAATACTCCCTGTGGGGAGCTCAGGGTATGCACAGTGGCTGCAGGGATCAAGGCACAACAATACAACAATACCTAGCAATGCTGCATTCATTTGGTACAAAGCATTTTTAAATTGAGCTCACCCAACCTCCGCCATCTGCCTGTAAACAGCGACACAGCGTGGGTGTGTGTGCCTAAGACAGACTCTGCCGACACCGCTGCCCACTTCACATGGAACCCAGCGGACCCCAGACATGGCTGTTAGCAATGATAAAAGCCACCCCGAGGACCAGCAGCGGAGCTCCCAGGATTATGGGTTATGTAGCTGAGACACGAGGGACCACGTCCAGCCTAAATCCACATGCATGGATGGACAGCCAGCCCTTTGAACCAGCCAGTTAGAGGAGCACACCTAGGCCCTACACATAGGAGGAAAAAAGAGGTACACAGAGGCTGCAGGTGGGCTCAAACTTGAGTTAAGGTCTTAGAAGCATAGCTGGGGCAAGGCCTATACCCAGCTGTGCTGACATGGAGCTGTCAGGAAAGGAATTATTGACTTTTAGAGCAGTTTGGTCCATATTTTAAATGATAAATCTTGCCTTTGTTGTACGGTTTAAAATTCAACTTTTCAGATTTCCATATTATCTAAAGGTATACACTGGATTTAAATAACAGTTACAAATGCTGTATTTTATTAAGTGAAAA
This sequence comes from Aquarana catesbeiana, assembly GCF_042186555.1. Lineage (NCBI taxonomy): Eukaryota > Metazoa > Chordata > Amphibia > Anura > Ranidae > Aquarana > Aquarana catesbeiana. Next base: position 26,862,640 of record NC_133327.1, read on the forward strand.
AAAAAACTATTTGTAACAATGTTTGGCAAATCTAATCTTATTCAATCTTCTCAACCAGACAAAAACGTGGCCCTTCAAGGCCGTGTAACTCAGTCTACAAATAATGAAGCTTTAAGCACAGCAACAAATGTCATTGATGGAAATTTGGACTCAGAATATATGCATGGTTCCTGCTTCTCCAGCAAAAGCCAACTCTCACCTTGGTGGAGGGTGGATTTATTGGTGACCCATAAAATATCCCATATAATGATAACCAGTAGAGCAGAAATCCTTATTGGAGATTCTCTGGCCAATAATGGAAATAACAATTCGAGGTAAGTTATTCCTCTTCTCTCATTTCCCTTCTTTTCTTATATTCTCATTACTTCTCTTCCGCTCTTCTCACAGTATACCCAACCCTCTCCTGTTCTTTTCTTCTTTCCTGCTCCTCATATTCTGTTCTTTTCTCCTCTCCCATCCTCAAATTCCTTATCCCTAGTATTCTCCTTTTTTTCCTTTCCTGTTGTATTCTTTCCTTTTTTCCTGTCCCCTAATACTAATTTCTACTCATATTCTTTCTATTTTTTCTTTTTCTTTCTTATTCTCCCCTTTTCATCTCCTCTCTTCTCATATTCTCTTCTCTCAATTTGTCTTCTCATTTTCTCTCCTCCTCTCATATGCTTCCCACTTCTTCTCCCTTTTATAGTCTCCGGTTCTTTCATATTGCAAAATCCTTTCAATTGCACCTCTTATATTGTCATCTCCTCTCTTCCTCTTCTCTTTTCCTCTTCCCTAATGTTCTCCTCTTTCTATTCATCATATTCTCCTCTCCTTTTTACCACTTCTCCTATGTTATCCTCTGATATTCCCATCTCCTTTTTCTCTCCCCCATATTATCCTATCCATTCATATTCTTTCTCCTTTTTTATCCTCTGATCTCTTCTCTTTAAGTCTCCTCTTATATTTCCTTTTCCCTCTCTTCTGTTCCTTTCTACCTCCCCTCTCATATTCCTCTCTTCTCCAATTTTCTTTTCTCCATTCATATTTTCTTCTTCTTTTTTTCTCCTCTTGTTATTTGCTCTCATATTCTTTCTTCTTCTATCATATTCTCCTCCTTTTTCTCTCATATTCTCATTTCTTCCTCCATTTTAATATTCTCCTCTTTTTCTTCCTATTCTTTTCCCCTCCTTTCTTCCTCTCATCTTATTTACAGTACTTCTCTCTCTCCACTTCTACTACCATCCCTTTTCTCCTTTTCTCTTCCCTTCTCCTCTACTTTCCTTCTTTTCTTTCATATTTTTCTTGCCCTTGTGCCTTTTCATCTCCACTTTTTATAGCCTGATTTTTTTTGCCCCGTTTATTCTTTTTTTTATATTTTCTATCATACATAATCTTCAAAATTCCATATTCTCTTTGTTTATGTGCTTTTTCTTTTGGCATAGATGTGCTCAGATTACATCAATTCCAAAGGGTGCCACTCAAACCTTCCACTGCTTCGATATGAAGGGCCGATACGTAAATGTCATCTTACCTGGAAAAACAGGATATCTCACATTTTGTGAAATTCAGATCTACGGGGTACCTGTGATTAATGATGAATGCTGTGTCTGCACAAAAATATGTCCTAATAATGACGATCAAGATTGCTGTCACTGCTGAGTGATAAAACATAGTCTACATTGTAAACATTACAATATAGCAGATGCCAAGGGGTATGATCTGCGTTTATAAATTATAGTCAATAACAACCATGATGTAAATGATGTAAAGTAATTTTTAAATCATGGGCAGCCATATATAAAATATTTTGGATGGGTACTACATTCCTTAAGCATGGTAGGATTTGATCAACTGCAGTTCAGTCATTATGGACAGGCAGTGTATGTACAAAAAAGAATGTTGTTCCCTTTGGCAGCAATTTGGAAAATCTCTGCTTCTGATGGCATTGTTTATTTATTATTGTATTGCTTCCTTGGAACGTCCTACATGGAGCCTTTGTGTATGAGTAGTTTTCCATTTACAGTGCCTCATACATCTGTATTACAGTGCCACGTACCTCTTATTTATGCACAGTGCCACTTACTTCTATTTTCTAGGCTGTTCTGGGAAATTTAGTTCAATCAGACCTTGCATTAAGGAGCAAGGAAAAAAAGTTCTCAAATAAACTTACAAAACAAAAAAAAGAGAGGTCGAGAGAGAGTGTAAATCCACCCTAGTGTGACACAGCTTTATTACGTTAATTCAATAAAAAGACTTTAATCAATACACTCACATTTAACAGACAATAAAAAGGCACATCAATGTTATCTGGCTATTCTACTGGGTCACGACTATAACATCCGAAGGTCTCAGAACTGCTGGCTGGATGCCCGGATCCTAGCATACCCTAATGCGCATGGGGTATGCACATCCGCCCAGTCCAGCCGGTGCTGCACATCCTCAGTGAACCAACAACACCAGGGAGGTGAGGACAGGAGAGACAGGCTGGGAACTTCTCCTCCTGAACAAGAACCCGTCACCTCTAGACCTCAAACTAGACCGAAAACTTTATACACTTTCCCAGTCACTTACTGGGTGTCCTCCCCAGGGATTGGCTGGGACCATCTACTGGAAGAGTAGATTTGACTCTTCAAGCCTACTACTTTCCAGAGGAGGACAGGCGAGAACACACAACTGACAGTTGCCATGGAAACATGTTTAGGAGTTGTCAAGGTTAGAAGTCACCTTGATAAAGGAGGCCACACCTCTGAAACGTGTCCATCATGGCAACTGTCTGATGTGTGTTCTGTCCTGTCCTCCTCTGGAAAGTAGTGGGCTGGAAGAGTCAAATCTACAGCCTGAATATTTATGTGGTCCCTGCCAATCCCTGGGGGAAAACGCCCAGTAAGTGACTGAAAAGTGCATACAATTTTGGTCTAGTTTGAGGTCTAGAGGAGAAGGGTTCTTGTTCAGATGGAGAAGTTCCCAGCCTGAAGGGCTTATGCCCTTCTGGGCAATCCAGATGTGTTTTTTCTGCTCATCGAGGTCCCAGCTGTGTTAGATGGGGGACCTTTTCTACTGAACTTTGCTGGAGCTGACTGAGAGATTTATCTGGGAATATGGTCTGAAGAGTTCACATGAGACATACTATATCTGGCTCAAATTGTAAGGAGGCATCCACATATCCAGGAACATTTGTGAGTACAGACCGGTGTGTGAGATCCCAGGGACTGTGTGCTGCGGCTATCCCTCTTGCATCAGTGTCAACTCTTGCTTAAGTTGGAGCTTTCTTATGGTGTTCCTGTCCAGTTCAGTCTATTATTTGCTGCTGCAAGGACTGTGCTAGGAAGCCTGAGAAAGTGAGAAATGTCCTCAAGTTGTTATTCTTCTTCACTGGAGTATTCCACAGTTACCCTGCACCCCATCCAAATTCAAGTTATAATAAAGTACCAAAAAAGGATACCCCTAGACCCTTCATTGAGCGAGAAGAGTGACTGGGACTGTGTGACTAGCTGCTAATAAACTAGCTTGGGAAAGAACCCTGGGACAGTATATAGCGGGCCCTTAAGGGGGTAAGCGCTACACTTGAGATGAGTTGACTGGTCTTGTAACATAAGGAAATGATTCCGGACAACTGCACTTCCAAAAATCCTTTTATTGAGGCTTCATATGTCCAGTGGTTGACAGATGGAGCAGGGGACAAACAGGTATATGCGTTTTGTGCAAATGTTAGCTAACATTTGCGCAAAACACGTCCACCTCTTTGTTCCCTGCTCCAGCTGTCAACCACTGGTCATATGAAGCTTCAATAAAAGGATTATTGGAAGAGCAGCTGTCCGGAATCATTTTCTTATGTTACAAAGCATGCGAGCTGGGCTAGCACCTGGCTACAGTGTGCTGGGATTAACCAGAGACTCACTCACCTGGATCGGCTTTTTTTGTTTCATTGATGACTGGTTTTGTAGTCTTCTGGGATGTGTAATGTTATCCCAGGAGGCTAAGGGGAGGGGAGGTGTGACAACATTATCCTCCCCATGGGAGAAATAAGGAACTGGGAGCTAATATCTCCTGAAAATGTGTAACAGGTAGGGTTAGAAGGAGGCTATGGAGAAATTGTTTTCTGCTGCCACACTCATCTACCTTACCAACCTCTCAGTGTCTGCCACCCCTCTCTGCCAATTCCTACATTGGCTCCCGATTGCCCAGCGAAAAAAAAAATCAAAATATGTCTATTTTAAATGTTACAAAACTAAAGTGTATTTACAACCAAGAAGTAAAAAATGTTCTTGAAAGATGAGATTACAATGTGTATGTTCAGCATTAAACTTGCCTCCATATAGTTTGATTATATAACCATTGTGTAAGATAAACCAATAACTATGCAGAGTACAAACCTAAGCAATTATTATATTTAGATCCAGTCAGATGAACCTGTGCATAGTATATCTAATAGAGATTGTATAATCAGATTGTAATAAATGTGAATTCTGCTTATGCCTACAAAAAAAATAAAAATTCTGATCATTGTTGCATTCAACCTCATTCAAATTTTATCAATGCACACTGGATATAGGCCCACCCAACTTTAGGTTCCTTAAAATCTTAGTAGATTGTATGGAAAGATTGTAGCATGTGTGGGCAGTTCTGATGGACACAATAGCAAACCTCAGAGCTTGAATTTTTTTTTTATCTAAGTCCAATACAAATTGTACTATAATTGAAAGGGTTAGTTCACCTTTAGCAAAAAAATAAAATAAATGCCTGTGCAGGTAAGAGCTGCCTGTGGATAAAAACAAACTGTACAGTTTTGACTAAAGCTTGATAATGTCCTTGCTATAGATGTAGGCCATTTACATACCCCAGGAATCATGGCCGAAAAAACTCCCAGAGGTAGTATCCCTCCATCCTCCCTTGTTGCTAAGACACCCCCATCTGTTACTGCTCACCCTCCATAACATCCAGTGGCGTTACTAGGGGGGCAGAGGGGGCCCTGACCCCCCAATGTTATACTGTGCCCCCCAATTAAAGGGACTTATGGTTTGTATTTGGGGTGGGTGCACGTGGTCCCACACATTGCTCTGGCTGCCGCTGGAATAAGTCAGGCTCTCCTGACAGTGTCCCTGTCAGCTCCTGTGGGGGATTTCTCCCCTCCCTCTACTCGCTGACACTCTATATAATATGAACGGTGCTCGCACAGCCACGGCCGCCCGATCTGCTCCCTCCTCCTGTATGCTCATTGGCAGGGAGGAGAGCGAGTTCCACCACTGTGGGGGGTCCCAAGCCTCCTATGATCTCAGTGACAGTTTGAAAAAAACTGACTGATTTCTCCCGTCCAGAGGACAGAAGAATCAGCCTGTAAGTTCCAAGGCTGATCAGCGTGTCTATGATAACACTCTTACACAGCCCAGCCCCCCCCCCCCCATTCCCCTCACGGAATGGGAGAGCAGAGAGGAATACAGCTCCTCCTCCTCCCACCTCTGTTCCTCCTGTGTCTTCCAGTCCCACCCCCACACTATCCCCGGCGTGCAGCTATGCCTGAAAGAGAGGGGATGTGTGGGCAGGAAATATGAAAATCAGCAGCTGCAGAAGTTTGCTGGTTGTGTCAATGATGCACACTGCAGTACACTGTGATCAATGAACTGTCCCTATCTCCCTTCTCTCCCCCATCTGTCTCCCTCCCCCTCCCGTTCTTCTAGGACCTTTCCTCTAACTTTCAGTTTTAGTTAGGCTGGTAATAGACTGCATATGATTGACTGCATATCCCATTGTCAAACAACAATTTATAATACATATCACAAAATGAACATTGTTGTTTTCTGAGAATATGATATGCAGTAAATCATTTGTTAGAGTGCACACAGACGCAGTTAGTTACATTGTTTGTTAGGTATTCTTAACAACGTAATTTTCGTAAGGGTTATGTGATTTTTGCTGTGCACATGCACAGTAGTCAGTCGAGCATTGTGCCAGCCATACAATGTCATTTTCGTAAGTGGTCGCTGATTTCTGGTGTGCGCATGCGCAGTAGGTGGTTGAGCATTTAGCAAGAGGTCAGCCACTGAAGGCAGGTATGACGCGTTGCGCAGGCGATTTGCCCATACAACTGATTATACGTCACAGGAAGTGACGTGGGTTGCAGATTCTGCCAGGTTGAGCAGTTTGCCACAACACAGGTACAAATTTCTTTCCTGCAACCACAGATTGCAGGAAAGAAATGTGCATGATTCCCAAACACGCCCGAGCCCATTTCTAATGGTTGTAGACAGTTGAGCTCTCTGCAGGTTGCTCAGCAGCAGTGGAGCCTTCTCTGACATGCTGATTGGGAATATATATATATATATATATATATATATATATATATATATATATATATATATATATATATATATATATATATATTTACACACACACATACTGTAGATATATATGTCGTGGTACCCTTGATTCTAATAAATACTGTGTTTATTAGATCTGACTGGGAACATCACCTGGATCACAGCACGATTGGCATGTCAACAGAGACGGTTATACAGCATTACTGCTGCTAGGTGACTGGGGGGCTCAACTCTCTACAACCAATAGTGCCAGCCTTCCCCTGCATGCACCCACAATGTCACCAGCACTAGATTCTAATAGACTTCTGCCGCTGTCAAGGAGACAAGAAGCCAGACCAGCGCTGTCAATAGCAGGGGCAGGACAGCAAGAGAAGGCTGGGGAACCCCACAGTGGCAGAACACCAGGGCCCGGTGGCAAGACAACCTTTGCAACCCTGGTAGTTTTCCCACTGCCTTGGACCCCTATATTTTCCTGGTGTTCTGGTGACATATCTCTTGTTTTCTGCCACCCTGTGGGACCCCAATACAGTAAGAAGGGGGCTCACTTCAGCACATGTGAAAGGGTCCCATTGCAGCATCGCTAAACTCAGAGCTCCTGCAACAGAAGGGAGAGAGCGCAATACAAGGGGGTTTGAATCCACTCGCAGTGCCTTTCAATGTCCTTGCAACATGGATGGATTGGATGATGCCAGCTCTGGGAGTCTTTCAGCCAGGTTTTGGGAGGTATGCAAATGGCCTACCCCTATAGCAAGGACATTATCCAAGTTTGGTCAAAGATGCACAGTTTGTTTTTATGTACAGGCACCCCTTACCTGCATAGATGACACCACCATTCCAGAGTATCTGTTCAAGAATTGGGCACACGTTTGCTTTTACAATAAAACAATGATTTTTGGTATCCTCATCTTTTAAAGTGCAAGGTACAGCTATTACATACTGGCTTGATCCAATCCAAAGTAGCTACATTAAACATGAAGAAAAAAATTAGATGAGTGTGACAAATAGTGGGAGACTTATATGGTCACCCTCACTTAGGTACTAGGTAGGGTACAGTAAGTATATATTCTAATGTTCCACAGGTGTATTTTTTTAATTACAGGTAGAATACTGCTATTTTAGATAGGGATAGTATGTAATAAGCAAATCTCGATTTCTAATGAAGGGTCTGCTTTAACAAATAGAAGGTCCAAGGAAACTTCTATTGAGAGAAAATGGAGACTGCAGTTGCTAACTTCTCAGACCTCTCAGTATTCAAGGCTGAAGGCTGTGTCACCCCAAAAAAAGGCAGACGGGACAAAGGATCATTTACCAGTAAGGCCTGCAGCTGATCTTTCCCCAATTCTGATTTACCATGCCTTGTTCTGCAGTGTGTCAGGGTGGAGGAGACATTCTTGGTAGAGGCAAGACTTTACTTCCTCGCATCACAGCTTCCAACAAGTATAACAGTGAGCAGCACAGGAGTGACATCACAAGAGCTCACTTCAAATCTACTCAAACTAGCAAACAAAGGCAGCATTTCTGAGCGAAACCCATTAGGGGACACCCTGTTAGGGCCCTTTCACACATTGGTCCACCTGTCAGCTTTTTAGGCGGACCATATCAGACAATCCATTGCCCTCTATGGAGTGGCAGATGTAAAAATCCAAAATGAACAAACTAATATATATACAAGTAGCAGGAAAGATAGGGCAAAGTGGGGTCAGGCTGAGGAGCAAGGAGTAGCACATCAGTAATAGGCCAGAACAGGGGGAAGGTACACTAAAGCAGGTAGTACAGGTTCAAGGTCACAGGTACAGCCCACATGAGCAAAACACTGAGGCACCATAGACTGCTATAGAAGGGGCTAAATACCCCTCCAGTTGCCCGCATCAGATGGGGATTAATTGCTTGGATCTGCTAGCTACTAGGAGACACGTGCTTGGTGATACTGGAACTATACCCATCAGGTCCTGGAATCGCAGCAGCACCAGCAGGTGATTAATTTCTTGACAGCAGGTCTTTTGGGGCTTCCCCATTAGGAAAAGTGCTAGCATATCAGCCCACAGGCAGTTTCTCACATTGTGCAACTCTCTCAAAGAATCCTCCAGAGTGAAGGTGTAGACATCGGCCCCTGTGCCTTCAGATAGGTTGTTGTCAGGTGCAACTTGCAGGCTCAGGAGACCACAGGTAAATGAAGCTTCCAGGGGACTGGGAAAACACTGTCAAATTTCAGGTAACTCCAGAGATTTCTGTGTGACTTTTAGCTTGGTCCTTAATGGCTGGAAATTTGCTCAATGACAAAGATGTGGTTAAAAGCTTGACTAAGAACCACATGGGTGTTTTTACTAACCTGGTAAAACTAAAAAAATGTTTTTTTTTTGTTTTTTCATTCCAATAAAAGTGACATGGCCTTTTTTTGCCAGCTTCTGAATCTGTGATCATTTTTTTTCCATAATCTTTTTATTGAGGTAAGTATGGCAACATACACGAGAAATGCACATTTGTTTCTCTTAGAAAATGTTTTCCAAATATTTTCCAAAAAAGAAAAAAACAAAAAAGACAGTGCTCATACAACTAGCAAATCTGCAGTGAACAACAAAAGTACAGTGTGTGGTCTGACAATAGACCTATAGCAACAACATATGAACATATAGAGCAAGAGCCATCGAAATACAGATGTATATGCTGCCGGGAGACTCTTTATATTTTAGAATGATGACTATAAGGCAATTCCCATTTCTCCGGGATTAGATAACAAGGCTAAAGTAGTATCCCAGAGGGAAATCTTCGGGGGAGGTCTCCCGGCTTATCTTAAGAGGTGAATCTAGAAAAGAAAAAGAAGAAAAGAGAGAGAGCGAGAGAAAGAAAAAAGAAGGGTGGGGCAAGACAGAAGGGTGGGGGGAATCAGGGCAGGGGATCCTGTCCCACTCTTCCTACTACAGTGTGATCTCCTTTAAGACAGGATAGTGCAGAAGCATAAAATTTGCTGTATCCTGTGAGACAGGAAACGGACATGAAGCTTAGCTCCGGAAAGTGAGTTGATCTACCGTGAAAGATTCTTGTATTGCTCAGTTGTTTTAAAGTGAAACCAGCAGAGCCATGTAAATGTATACTTGGGTAATCAGTCTTATGAAATATGAATCAGTTCCCCCATTTCCTCCTTCTTGTTAATTCTAGCAAATCATTCCCTGGCCAAAGGGACATGTGTGGACCACCAATGACCCGGGATGCACAATCTGGCTGCATTAATCAAATGCATAGCAACAGACTTTTTGTAAGTCTTACTAGAGAGAGAAGTGTGGTGCAATAAGTATTGTTCTGGTGTAAAGTCTAAGGTATAGGTTGTGACTCACACAATCTTATAATGGACCCTTTTCCAAAACAGATGGATCATTTTGCAGGCCCACCAAATGTGTAGCATTGTACCCACTGGTGGTGATATTTTTAAATGATTGCATTATGGCTAGTTCTGTATGTGTGTTCATTCTGTGTGTTACCTTCAGTCCACTGCCTGGTAGACTTTCAATAAACTAAACTTCTTGTGAAATGTGCATGTGTGTGGACAGGCTTATCAATCTAGCATCATGTCAGAAGGCTAAAGGCCAGTGTCAAAACCCACTCATAGCAGGTCAAATGTAGAACAGAAGAAGGGCCAGGCCATTGAATCATAAATGGTCTCACAACCATCTCAAACTCATGTCAGACTAATGTAATCAACACAAGCCCTAATACTATATCTGCGTAAGCCACAAAGCAGTGCATGAACAGGTTGGGAATATAAAGCTTAACTATTAAAGGCATAGATGGGTATGTGCCTCAATCTACTGGCTAGTAAATTCTAAGAATAAATACCTTAGATCACACTTGAAGCAAAACATACTCCTGTCCTCTGTACTCTGTGTACTACTTACCGCTGACCCCTGCGGTACAAGTGTCACGGACAGTACTCAGTTGTTTCTGTCGCAAGTGCACTAATACGGCTACAATCACCTCATCCTTATAGTAAATCAGTCCAATTTATGGAGCTCACTAACTCTAGGGAGGATGCTCTCTTTAAACAGGGTTCTCCTTAGCCAGGGTAAAGGTTAAATGCGAAGAGATTTATTAAAGGCACCCAAGCAATGGAGAGTCCAAATACACTTAATTTAGTTCCTGTTTGAATATTTTATTAAAGAAAAAGGCAAACATACAAAGGAGAAAGACACAGGAGAATTAACCCCAAAATGAGGGGGAAGGAACAGGATACACAATAATGCTTCAAAGGAACAGTGACGCAGCCCAAAAGTGCATAAAAGTGGAGTTAAACATTTGACAATTGCAATACAAGGTATATAATAATAAGAACTGTCACTAGTGCCTATTGAGATCATACAATTGCATACCCTCATGACATCTGAACCAATGGTTGGTACCATATAGTATAGGTCACGAGCGATAAAAGACATCTTGCAATGTGAGAAAAGGACACTAATGGACCCAATAATGCAGAAAGGAGAAGGGAGATAAACTACCATTACAAAAGTTCAGGGCCGCTGATACCACTAGGCAGACTAGGCAGCTGCCAGGGCGCACTGCCGCCTATGTCGCCCGGCCACTGGTGACCCTCTTCCCTCTCTCTGCAGCCAGCAACTATGTCAGTCTCAACACAGTAGGCCCCGCTCCCGAGGCTCTCCGCACAGTGTCAGAGTGAGTGGAGGACTATGTCGTCTGGGACAGTGTCCTGACTGAATCAAATGGAGGAAGATAAGGAGACATCCCCTGTGCTGTGCCGCTGTGTGCCTCTGATCATCAGTGCCAGACTGCCAGTGACCTGTCTATCTGTGTTTCCCACCACATGTGGTCACCAGCTCTGGCTCTCTGCCCAGTGCCGCATGGTCCGTTACCCCCCGTGAAGGTTGCTCTCCCTCCTGGCCTTGTCTGCCCTCCTGAACAATGGCAGGTGTCAGTGGAGTCACTGGTGGCACTCCGGGCTTGGTGACAGGTGAAGCCTGCCTGGACTCGAGGCGAGCAGAGTTTGAAATGGTTTGTTCCTTGCACTGGCAGTGGCAGGGTCATGTCGTTGGATGCTGAGAGACTAGTATACATCTGCAGAGGTGAGCCCCAGTCACTTGGTAAGTAAAAGTTTTCACTGTTACTGAAATTGCATAATAATTTTTGTAAAATGTATATACAGATATAGTGTATAATGATCTGCCAATCACTGATTTGTGTGTACCGAGGGGTCCCCCCTACCTCCCTGGTAAGGTTGCATTTGATTGGCACTGGTAGGCTGCATTTGATCGGTGCTAGCAAAAACAAAAATAAAAACAAAAATAAAAGCTGCGCTTAAGGTGAACCAAAAATACAATGTGATGAAAACTAAGCAGCCTGCATCGAGATCTAGTCTCCAAATCCCACCATAAATAATAATACAAAAAAGATGCGGCGCTAAGGACAAATATAGTGAATATGATACAATAATCAAAATATTAGTGCAAATTGAAAATTACATAATACAATGTCCCAAAACTAATGGGATAGATAGATAGAATCCAAGGCAAACAAAGAGTCCGTGATAAATCAAGAAAGAGTGCAAAAAGGGGCCATAGCAGAGATGAGGGTGCAGTGGAGAGAATCTTCCGTAGTTCCTCACACCCGAGGTGAAATATCAAATATGCTCACCAGATCCCGTTGACCGCCATTACAGCGGTCAAAGACAGCACAGGGAATTTCGGGGCTCCCCACAACCTCAGCTCAATATTCCCGAAGAGCGACAGATGGTATCTCAGGATTCAAGGAGAGAAAGGAAAACCATTGCATAATAAAGTCTGCACAGTCGTTTTATTAAAAGAATTACACTTACAAAATCTCGTGGTAAAAACAGCATGTCACGTACAGCTGACAATCTGCACCTCCGTCTGCTGCCTCCGCCTTCCTGGTTCGTGCATTTGATCGGTGCTGGTGAGGCTGCATTTGATGGGTGCTAGTAGGCTGCATTTGATCAGTGCTGGTGAGGCTGCATTTGATCGATGCTGGTGAGGTTGGATTTGATCGGTGCTGGTGAGGCTGCATTTGATCATTGCTGGTGAGGTTGCATTTGATCAGTGCTGGTAGGCTGCATTTGATGGGCGCTGCTAGGCTGTATTTGATGGACGCTGGAAGGCTGCATTTGATCGGTGCTGGTGAGGCTGCATTTGATCGGTGCTGGTGAGGCTGCATTTGATCGGTGCTGGTGAGGTTGCATTCGATGGATGCTGTTAGGCTGCATTTGATGGGCGCTGGTAGGCTGCATTTGATGAGTGCTGTTAAGCTGCATTTGATGGATGCTGTTACTAGGAGTGGAGCCATGGGGGGGGGGGCAAAATGAGGTTTTGCCTAGGGTGTCAAAAATCCTTGCATCAGCCCTGAATAAGTTGGGTCCTGAACTATCATGGAATCAGATGTAGCTGGGGTCATTTTGGGCAGCATCCTGGAAGATGGGTGACCACTAATAAGGGGAGCCCATAGCTAGAAGGAACTAGGGAAGAGAAGAAGACATTTCTACAAAAAGTGGAAAAGAAAAGAGGAAGCAGGAGGGAAGAAAAAGTAGGTATGGAGAAGAGAAAGAGTAGACAAGGGCAGGCCCTGAGGTATGGAGGGGGGGGAGAATCAAGGAGACCCTACAAGGGACCTCCTAAGACTTATGCTTAGGCCAGTCAAGGGAATAATAACATTTCATCAGCTTGGAGGTAACAAGGGGGGCCCCAGATCCTGCCCCCTATGTGAATGAGTATGGGGTACATTGTACCCCTACTTATTTACCAAAAACAAGCATCAAAAATAAATGAAGACAGGAGGCAATTTTTGAAAATTCCTTTATTAAAAAAAATTAAAAAACAATGTTCCCCGATGTAGATCCATCTTCAATCAAACACCCACCACACCGCCGGACCCGAAAAAAAGAAGCCAGTGATGGAGGCAAACTGCCGAATGCCTGCTCCGCCGTTTGTTAGTTCTTAAAAAGGTATAGGCGGGGCCATCTGACAACATTACCCGGTGGCACCACCCCTTGTGATGTCACCGACCCAGCATGCACTGGGGCGATGATGTCACAAGGAGGGCGGGGCTATCAGGTCGCCCCACTCCTTACCTATTTAAGAACTCTCATACGGCATTCACCGGTTACCCTTCGTCATGGGTGGAGCTTTTTTTTTTCAGGTCCATCGTTGTGGTGGGTGTCATGATTGACGATGGATCTACATTGGGGGACAATTTTTTTTATTTTTTTAAATAAAGGAATTGTCAAAAACTGCTTCCTGTCTTTATTTTTGACACTTTTTTTTGGTGAATGAGTATGGGGTACAATGTACCCCATACTCATTCACATAGTGAGGGGGCCAGGATCTGGAGGCCCCTTTGTTAAAGGCCCCCTGCCCGCAGACCCCCCCAACCACCGCCCAGGGTTTTCAGGAAGAGACCATTTTCCCCATCAACATATTGAGGACATGTCTCCTGGTATGGTTCGGTTGGGGTGCTCACTTGTACCCCCCCTTTCCTGACCTGCTGGGCTGCATGCTCAGATAAGGGTCTGGTATGGATTTTGGGGGGACACCACAATAATTTTTGTGTGGGGTTACCCTTAAAATCCACACTGTTCAGGAGTCATCCGGTCACACCGTAGCACGGGACAGCCACAGGTCACTATTGAAAAACAAGTTTCCTCTTTTTCCCAAATTATTCAAGGATTTCCGATCTGCAAAGTTTTTCACCTATTTGGATCTACTCAGGGTTTTTAACTTAATTAGAATCTAAGAGGGGATGAATGGAAGATGGAGTTTCTGACACAGCTTAGGCATTTCGAGTACCTTGCAATATTCTTCAGGCTTTGTATCGCCTCCGTTACTTTATACCATTTTGTGAATTACTGTACATCTTTAGAGACTTCATTGAAGTCCTCATAGTTGTGTACTTGGATGGCATCATTTTCCCATTGTCCTTGGAGGTACATAGGAATCATGTACAGAAAGTCCTAAGCCAATATAGCCAATACGTTCTGACACATATGGTATATCTACTTCCAAAGGTAACACACTCCAGTTTATTTGGAATTGGAGATACCAGAATTTCATATGTGTACTTGGTCGTGCCAGCCAGATTTTGTTGGACAGGCTGGTGTTCACATGAGCCGAATGTTGGCCCGGTTTCTCTGTGTGTTCCAGGCTTAAAGCTCCATGGAGTCTACTTAACTAGTCCTCACCTGGCCTATAGCAAAATGATGGCCGGACAGGACATTCTTCGATCTGAGTGGACATCATATGAGGTCGACGGATCACACCTCGCTCACTGATTAGTGTCCCGGCCCGTTGCTGGTACAATGTGACCACGGTGACCAATCACAGCAGATTACATGACAATTGTAAACAATGGAGGGCTTCCTTTCATGCCATCCATTGTGTACAATTGTGTTGCTAGATGTGATTTATTACAGTGATCACATGGTACAGACAGGGCCAATTACAGCCCATCTGTACCAAGTGATTAGTTGTGATAAATCACATCTTACCACAACAAAAATCACTGAATTAGGCCCTTTTAACCCGGGCGGATAGAATTCAGCATTTAGCTGCGGATAGATCAAGTTATCTACTGCAGCTAAACTCACACAATGCTTTCCTATGGCCCCATTCACACACTGCATTTAAAATGGAACGATTTTGTTACGTGGGGTTTGGTGCAGTTAGAAAAAATAAATTTGACTGCGTCCTGGACCGATTTATTGCAGCTATCTGCACATAACTGCAAGTAATCGCAGTGTACTGATTCTCCTGCAGATAGCAGCGGCAACAAGGAAAGAAATACAACAGGAAGCACATCAGAAATGGCAAGAATGTTCCAACGCAGCTAAACACAGCTAAACACAGCCGCATGTAAACACAGCTAATCGCAATGTACAACTGCAAGTGAACGCTGTGCCAGGATTCTCTGAACTTCAAAATAAAAAAACATGCTTTTAACAGTGGAAGAACAGCCGCCCGTGTGAAAGGGGCCTTAATCAGTTTCATTCAGTAAAAATGGTTGCTTATACCAGTGAAATCCATTGGTACTATAAACAGTCATTATGTGTAAAAAAAACAAAAACAAATCCTGATCACTTACCCTGAGTAGTACAGTATTACTATTGTTACACTGTATTGCTCTGGTCAAAGTGTTAAAAAAAACATAAACAATTTTAAAAATAAAGAAAACAATAATAAAGAAAACAAATTAAAAACACTGGAAAAAAAAATTCAGTATTTTTTTTTATTTTTTTACATACTGTCACCAGTCAGGGTTCCCCACACCTGTTATATGATAACGTTGTACTGCACTAGTGACAGTATGTAAAACAAAAAAAAAAAAAATTGTGATTTAAAAAAAAAAATTACAACTTCAAAAAACTCATACTTGGACTTTCTACTTTCCAAAAAGGAGTAATTTGGGGATATTTGTACTGTCCTGGTGTTTTTGAGACTCATGGATATCTATGTCCATAAAGACATGGTGGAGCGAGTTTGGGGTGGAGGAACTTCACTGACCTCAACCCGACAGAACACCTTTGAGATGAATTAGACTGCGAGCCAGGCCTTCTCGTCCAACATCAGTGCACAAATGCACTTCTGGAAGAATGGTCAAACATTCCCATAGACACACTCCTAAACCTTGTGGACAGTCCTCCCAGAAGAGTTGAAGCTGTTATAGCTGCAAAGGGTGGGCCAACTCAATATTGAACCCTACGGACTAATGCCCCATACACACGGTCGGATTTTCCGACTGAAAATGTGTGATAGGACCTTGTTGTCGGAAATTCCGACAGTGTGTAGGCTCCATCACACATTTTCCATCGGATTTTCCGACACACAAAGTTTGAGAGCAGGATATAAAATTTTCCGACAACAAAATCCTTGGTCGGAAATTCCGATCGTGTGTACACAAATCCAACGGACAAAGTGCCATGCATGCTCAGAATAAATAAAGAGATGAAAGCTATTGGCCACTGCCCCGTTTATAGTTCCGACGTACGTGTTTTACGTCACCGCGCTTAGAACGATCGGATTTTCCAACAACTTTGAGTGACCGTGTGTATGCAAGACAAGTTTGAGCCAAATCCTAGGATTTTGTGGTCGGAATATCCAAACAAAGTCCGACCGTGTGTACGGGGCATAAGACTGGGATGCCATTACAGTTCATGTGCGTGTAAAGGCAGGCGTCCCAATACTTTTCACAATACAGTGTATAAAGTGCTATGTCCCATAAGAAGGTATCCTGTGTTTCCCATATCCAATTTCTCAGTTGTTCTGGTAGTGGATTTCCTGTGCTGGAAGATAAGAATTAAAAAAAAAAAACTGTTGCACAATAATTATGTTGACACAACAAAAAACAGTAGCGCTGTCTCATCAGAAACTGTAAATGTATGTAACTGTTCTTGTAAATTTACCTAGTATTAAAGGAAGATTCCCTATGGTAGAAAGCTATTCTTTCTTAGGTATGTTGTAGTAGTAGCAAAAATGATGATAATAATAATAATAATAATAATAATAACACTAATAATGATAATAATACTAATACTAAGAACACTAATAATGATAATAATAATACGAATAACACTAATAAAGATAATAATAATACTAATAACACTTACAGCATAATACTAATAACACTAATAATGATAATACTAATACTAATAACACTAATAATCATAATAATATAACAGATAACACTAATAATCATAATAATAATACTAAAAACACTTAAAGCATAATACTAATAATTATAATAATAATAGTAATTGTAAGAATAATAATATTAATAATAATGCTAAAAATAAAACTACCTTATTTGGAACGATCACATTACAGCAATTGCTGATTCAGTACTCTTTGATTGTCCTAAATATTTTTCTGTACATTCTGTCTAAACACGTCGTTTAGGAATCCAGATCATTCTTTGTAAATCAGATGATTCTCTATATGTATCTTCAGTAGATGAACATACACAAGACACTAATCACACAATTTGTTTAGTTTTTAAATTGACGCACTCACCAACAATTACTTCTTTAATTTTTTTATGTTGTGCTGTTTCTACTGACAGTAGCAACATAAATGTATATTTTGATCTAAGTTTTTATTTATGGTCTCAAACCTTTTTTTTTGTACTATTGGGTAATGTGTATACTTGTTAACCACTTCAGCCCCGGAAGGATTTACCCCCTTCCTGACCAGAGTGTTTTTTGCGATTCGGCACTGCGTCGCTTTAATTGACAATTGCGCGGTCATGCTCCGAAACAAAATTGACCTCCTTTTTTTCCCACAAATAGAGCTTTCTTTTGGTGGTATTTGATCATCTCTGCGATTTTTATTTTTTGCGCCATAAACAAAATAAGAGCGACAATTTTGAAAAAAACTCATTATTTTTTACTTTTTGCTATAATAATTATCCCCAAAAAATATATAAAAAAACATTTTTTTCTTCAGTTTAGGCCGATACATATTCTTCTACATATTTTTGGTAAAAATAAAATCGCAATAAGCGTTTATTGATTTGTTTGCGCAAAAGTTATAGCGTTTACAAAATAGGGGATAGTTTTATTAATATTTTTTTTTTTTACTAGTAATGGTGGCGATCAGCTATTTTTATTGTGACTGCGACATTATGGCGGACATGTCGGACATTTTTTACACATTTTTGGACCATTGTCATTTATACAGCAATCAGTGCTATAAAAATGCACTGATTACTGTGTAAATGACACTGGCAGTGACTGGGGTTAACCACTAGGGGGCGGGGTTAAGTGTGTCCTAGGGGAGTGATTTCTAACTGTCAGGGGGATGGGCTAGTGTGTGACGTCACTGATCTCTGCTCCAATGACAGGGAGCAGAGATCAGTGACACTGTCACTAGGCAGAACGGGGAGATGCTGTTTACAACGGCATCTCTCCGTTCGTCCTCTCCGTGAGGCGATCGCGGGTACCCCCCGCGGCGATCGAGTCCGCGGGACCCGCGACCCGACTCACGGAGACCGCGGTAGGCGCGCGTGCACACGGCGGCAAATTCAAAGTAACGTACGGGTACGTTACTTTGCGCAGCCGTGCCATTCTGCCGACGTAAAAGTACAGGAGCTGGTCGGGAACCGGTTAAAGACAGTCCATTTCAGATAAGGTTCACATGCAGTGTCTGCTGTGTAAATAAAAGGAAAGCTGGCATTCATTTTTTTTTTCAATCTGACAGCAGAGTATTTTATATTAGTAATATGGCAGGCAGTGCTGGGACAAGGTCCCCCAGCACCCAGGGCAAACTTTTCAAACTGCGCCCCCCCCCCCCCCAATCATCTTGCCTACACATGATCATTATACCTACAATTGGAGTGCAGAAGTCAGGATTGGATAAATTACAAAGTGCAAGGAGCACAAAGAAATGTGAGTGCAGGAGTCAGGAACAGGGTTATTTTTAAAATAATAAATTGGGTCCTGCTTCTAGAGGATGCGGCTTTCACTGTGCTGGCTATTGGGTGAGGCTTATAGGGATGCGCGGTGCAAGGGTTCAGTAGCAAGTGATGCAGATTTCAGGGGTCAGTAGTGATGCAGAGTTCAGACCTTTATGACTGTGGAAGGGGGTTATTCAGAAGATCCAGGGCAATCTTTAATATTGATTGGACCTTGGGCAAAACTTTTCTTGGGGCCCCCCCCTCGATGCAGTTTCACTCTCCACCTGCTCTGAGACATACAATAAATAGCAGCTAGACTCAAAATCAGCTTACTGAATCAGATCAGGCAGCGATTGCGATTGGTTGCCAGAGGTTACAGTGTATCATTACCGCTCACTCACTGGTTGCTAGAGGTTACAGCACACATTACGGCTCACTGATTAGTTGTTAGAGGTTACAGCAAATGATTTCTGCTTGTTGATTGGTTGCTAGATGTTACTGTGGATATGACCTCAGGGGGGCATGATACATATCAATGCTGCCAGCCGAGGCTATTTACATATGAATGCCGGTAATTTACATGTAAACACAGAGTCTGTCAGGTGAGTCATCTGTATACAACAGTAGGGCAAAGCTGGGCAGCATTAGTAGCAGCACTTCACACTGAGTTATTGGGACACAGCATGGGACTCAAACCTCGAGGGACGAGGGAATTTGTATCAGGATAGTTGGCAATTTGAAGCAGCTGCTTTGGGCCCCACAAAAATGGCAGGGCCCAGGGCAGCTGCCCCTTTTGCCCTGCCTTAAAGACGGCCCTGAGAAGATCCAAATGTTTTTAGGGTCGGGAGGGTCTACTTTAAAGTACTTTTGCTGTTTTTGTTCAGAATATCTACAATACTTTAGTGTGCATGAACTGGGGAGTGGTTCAGAAATATTAACCTGAAAAACAAAAATGTAATATATTGCAGCTTACCAATCATTAGATGTGGTGGCTGCATTTGTTTTCTTTTTTTTTTTAGGCTTTAGGCCTCCACTCTGGATAAAGGAGCACAGGGGGCACAGCAGACAGCAGCACTATCAGTCTGGGGGGAGGGGAGTGTTCATTTATCTAACAGATTTAAATACACTAACAAATTGAAGTAAAACTCCAGTTCACACTTTATAATTTACTGTAACATATTTTTTCCCCCTTTTTAGTAAAAAAATTTTACCTAAATATATACTGACCATTGTAAGCACCCCCCTGTCAGTGGTAAATGGTTTGTCTCATCTCTGTATCTGCAAGTGAGCTTGTTCTTTTGAAAAACAGCAGACTTGCTGGCTGGATCACCAGATAAAAACAAAAGCAAGCCTAAAAAAAGAAAACAAATGCAGCCATCACATCTAGGAATTGGTAACCTGCAATATAATAAATGTTTGTTTGTGGGTTTAATGCCGCTTTAATGTCTATTCCACGCTTGTGACCATGTTGCTGGTGATAGGTTTGCTATTGAGAGCAGAGAAAGTCATCCCCTGACATTGCTACCATGCTGACAGGCTAGTCCTGCTGCTGGCTAGTTGACACCAACAACTGGATCATAAGGCCCCTTTCGCACTGGGGCGGTGGGGGCGTCGGCGGTAAAACGGCGCTATTTTTAGCGCCGCTTTACCGTCGTTTTAACCCCCACTGGTGGCCGAAAAAGGGTTAAAACTGTTCGCATAGCGCCGCTATAGCCGCGGTATAGCCGCGTTGCCCAATTGATTTCAATGGGAAGGAACAATGAAGGAGCGGTGAATATACCGCTCCTTCACCGCTCCAAAGATGCTGTTTGCAGGAGTTTTTCTTCTCTCCTGCCAGCGCACCGCTTCAGTGTGAAAGCCCTCGGGCTTTCACACTGGAGAAACAGTAGCGGCAGTTTTAGGTTGGTTTGCAGGCGCTATTTTTATCGCAATAACGCCTGCAAACCGCCCCAGTGTGAAAGGGGCCTTATTGTGACATAATGTACTTCAAGTCTGGTTTGCTAGGAGTTGGGTAATCCTGACAGTTTTATCTGTTACTATATTCCTGATAGTTCCTAGGCCAAGTTAGAACATACTGTTCATCACAAGCCTATGGAAAACAGGATCTACCATACCACACTTCAACACACCTCTACTTTCTGCTCACCTATTCCAAGTGGACCTGGAAAAGAGAACAAAGAGATCACACTCTGACATGGGGGACTCTGATTCCCAACGAGGTTTATGGCAAATAATGTGTTTGTACAGCTGGAATCTCCCAGCGCTGCCCCAGTCTGCACATACACAGAGCTCTGTACTTAGACCTCAGGACTTCTCCTCCATCTCTGCTGACAATGTGGGGGGGCTGTCAGAGCAGCTCTGTACCTTTTCCTGTGCTTGCACTGAGCTGTAATTTAGAGGCAGGGGATGAATGTAGCAGAGCAGCATAGAGCGGTGTGAAAGCCTGACTATTCTACACTTTATTCTACACTTTATTTTTTAAACTTTATTGCTATCACAAGGGGGTGAACAAGCATGGACAGATGAAAGATACTTATTATTATGGAGGCACTGAGGGTCTAGCTGTATCCTTGGCCACACTAGCTGAGCTGTGACCCCGAAAGTGACGTAATACATGTTGTGCTTCCAGGGTCATTAGTCACAGGAGGGATCAGGGAACATGTGATCACTTTCAGAGCCCCATAGAAGTGATCGAGCAGATCTAGATCCCTTTTATTGGAAAGCCCTTCACTGGCTCCTAAAGCCACCACCAAGCTCACAGCTTGATTTAGCTTCTTGTCTACCATGCCATTTTTAAATGTACCTTGGTATATAAGTGGAAAAGATATTTACCTTTACTTTTTGTCCTGCTAACAATGTTTTACCAGACACAAAGTAAGGGAAAGTCTGCAACAAGGACTCAGATAGCAATTGAAAGGTTTTTCTTTAGTAGAATAGGCTGGAATTGTTTATGCATATTTTTCCTCACCTATTTCTGATTAAATCGTTGTGAAATCTGGAGACAGCACCCCAAAATTAGGGATGGACACTTTTTCTCTGAGGACAACATTCTAAAATCAGGTATGCCTGGTCATCCTATTGTAAGCTGGGTAAAGTGGAAAGCAATGACATCAAGTCACTGGCCTTGCTTGATACAGAAAAACAATTGATTCTGTAGGTTGGGGCTATATGCGCTGTTATATAAATACACTAGTATAATCAATTAACATTTGATGTGCCCTATCCATTCCTTTTAGTCACAGTGCCTTGCAAAAGTATCCCCCCCCCCCTTGGCTTTTTACGTATTTTGTTACATTACAGCCTTTGGTTCAATTTTTTTCTGAATTATATGTGATGGATCAGAACACAATAGTCTAAGTTGGTGAAGTAAAAATAGAAAAATATACTCACAAAACTATTAAATAAAAATAAAAAACTGATAATTGGCATGTGCGTATGTATTCACCCCCTTTGTTATGAAGCCCACAAAAAGCTGCAACCAATTACCTTCAGAAGTCACATAATTAGTGAAAAGATGTCCACCTGTGTGCAATCTAAGTGTCACATGATCTGTCATTACACATACACACCTTTTTGAAAGGCCCCAGAGGCTGCAACATCTAAGCAAGAGGCACCACTAACCAAGCACTGCCATGAAGACCAAGGAACTCTCCAAACAAGTAAGGGAAAATGTTGTTGAGAAGTACAAGTCAGGGTTAGGTTGTAAAAAAATATCCAAATCTTTGATGATTCCTAGGAGCACCATCAAATCTATCATAACCAAATGGAAAGAACATGGCACAACAGCAAACCTGCCAAGAGTCAGTCACACACCAAAACTCACAGACCGGACAAGGAGGGCATTAATCAGAGAGGCAGCACAGAGACCTAAGGTAACCCTGGAGGAGCTGCAGAGTTCCACAGCAGAGACTGGAGTATCTGTACATAGGACGACAATAAGCCGTACGCTCCATAGAGTTGGGCTTTATGGCAGAGTGGTCAGAAGAAAGCTATTACTTTCAGCAAAAAACAAAATGGCACGTTTTGAGATTGCGAAAAGGCATGTGGGAGACTCCCAAAATGTATGGAGGAAGGTGCTCTGGTCTGATGAGACTAAAGTTGAACTTTTTGCCCATCAAAGAAAACGCTATATCTGGCGCAAACCCAACACATCACATCACCCAAAGAACACCATCCCTACAGTGAAACATGGTGGTGGCAGCATCATGGTGTGGGGATGTTTTTCAGCAGTCGAGACTGGGAAACTGGTCAGAGTTAAGGGAAAGATGGATGGTGCTAATTACAGGGATATTCTTGAGCAAAACCTGTACCACTCTGTGTGTGATTTGAGGCTAGGATGGAGGTTCATCTTCCAGCAGGACAATGACCCCAAACACACTGCTAAAGCAACACTTGAGTGGTTTAAGGGGAAACATGTAAATGTGTTGGAATGGCCTAGTCAAAGCCCAGACCTCAATCCAATAGAAAATCTGTGGTCAGACTTAAAGATTGCTGTTCACAAGCGCAAACCATCCAACTTGAAAGAGCTGGAGCAGTTTTGCAAGGAGGAATGGGCAAAAATCTCAGTGGTAAGATGTGGCAAGCTCAAAGAGACTTATCCAAAGCGACTTGGAGCTGTGATAGCCACAAAAGGTATTGACTTTAGAGGGGTGAATAGTTATGCACATTGACTTTTTCTGGTAGTTTGTCCTATTTGTTGTTTGCTTCACAATAAAAAAAAAAAAGTTGTGAGGCAACAAAACACAAAAAATGACAAGGGGGGGTGAATACTTTTGCAGGGCACTGTATGTAAAATCTCTCCAGCAGGGACTCAGAAAAAAAGCACATTTTTAATAGAATTGATGGGTTTGGACTTTCAAAGATAAAGGTTTTGATTGTTTTCTGTATGTATACCTTTAGGTGTATCCACAGCATCATAAGAATGATATTTCTACAGTCTGCTGCCCTCTTGTGGACCTTCTTTGGAGTTACTGCCGAATGTAAGAACCAAGTATAATATACAGTACAGCTATCATTATAGTGACTTTGTCACTACCACAAAGTCATAAGAAAGACCTTTTCTTACCTTTCTGATGGCCCATGTCTTGATACACTTCATTGTTACCTCTCCCCGGCTTCTGTAGGTATTCAACCCTTCTGTGTAAGTTGAATACTTATGCAATGGGCCTGTCTATTACTCTTTGTTGAGAAAGTTGTTCTTATTGTTACTTGTGGGATATTTATTAGTTTATCAAGTATGTTAGAGGGATACAGGTGCTATATTGGTATATTTATTTAACGGTAACTTGTGGGCTTAGTGTTGTAACTTTGTCTTTTTTTTGTTGCTATTTGTTTACATTTATCTTTTTTTTTAATATTTATGTCTCTGTGCTATTCTGTAATTGTAAAGAAAAAAATCTCTAAATAAAATTTGTAAATAAATACTAATGCGCAAACCACCAAAAGCAAGATAAAATCAAATCTAAATACAGTAGCTGCCAACAAAATAGGTGTTCACACACATAAACATATTAATATAAAAGAGAATGTGGCACTTACTAAATCTCAAGGGTAAACTACAACTAATTAAAGCAGCTAAAGATAAATAAATAACCACTGAAAGTGACTGTGCAAAAAATGTGCAAATAGTGCAAAAATAACAGCTATGGTAAACAATGTGCAAGCTAATGATACAATCTCGCAAACAGCAAATATAAGTGCATATAAGAATTATGCAGTGATTGTGCAAAATAGGCCAAATAAAGTTAAAAATAACAATTCAGGACTTTCAATAGTGCAAGCAAATTCTTGTGCAAGTAAAAACAAAGTCCAATGTGTAACAAAACAGTCTTTTAAGAAGTGCAATAAATCCAAATAAAGTGCTGAATCCCAATGTGCATGACTGTTCATCCAATATATCAAAGTGCATGTGCCACACTCCAATTAGCGTACTCCATCCAATGTGAGTGATACCGTTTCCCCCAGCCTCTCACCTCATATATCAAGTAAACAAGCCAAACTTGGACGATCCACACTGACTGATCAGTTTCTGGCAGATCGATTCCCCGGTCACTCAGGAACAGTCAAGCTCTCGGGCTGGCAGTGCTCAGTAACATAAAAAAGCAAGAGGAGGGCTCCATGGTGTAGTATTTAAACAACACTTTAATAAAAAAATTAGTAGTAAATTACAGTAGAAGTAACGAACAAACAGCATATAAACAGGACAGACTTCTGATCTTGGCCGCGACCGGAAGTGACGTCACCATGGCTCTTTACTCTGATGTGTTGCGTCACTGTCCACGTGACTTTTTGAAAGGGTTTAGAGCCGTGAGTGTGGAGGTGACTTATATAGTGAATCGCTGTCATGGAAAACAACATTACAATAACCTACTAGAATAATTATCCAAATTCCTAAATGTTCCTATACCTCACTATCTAAAGAAAGAATCTAAGTATTTTCTTAAAAATATAATTAAAATTCATCACTGAAGGACAAAATTTACATAAGAACATGGTCTCTATTGAGAAATCACTCACGGTGCTCCATCTAGTGGACAGTTATATAATAACATTCCTCGAAACAGGAGGAACAGCAGGGGCTTCACATGAATAAATATCTGGCGACATCTAGTGGATAATTACAAGGATGCGATCCAAACTAAAGAATGATACTCTGTGCAAGATAAATGATCATGATTCCTTTTAACTATAGGGAATCCAATTTAATGGCCAGTTAAAAATTACTCCTCAACAACTGGGAAAAAAAACACAGCGGGGCCATCTAATGGTTAAATAAGTAACTGCCAATTGTGACAACAATAATTGTAATAGGTTAAAATTATGTTAAAATGCAATGCATTGGGTCGAAGGATGCATCCCTCAGTACAGGAAATGCATCATAGTAATGGACAATAAATAGATAAAAATATTTAAAATATATAAAGCCCCAGCATCTATTAAACATCAATTTAAAAATATATGAAACAAAGAGAATAAAAATCAATAATTGGAGATAAAACAATTTAGGTCAAATTCCACATCGTGTCCTAGTGGTACTAAAGTAAGGCGCTCATGTATCCATTGAGATTCTGCCTGGCTAAGTTTTATGATTTTATTATACCCCCTCCAGTGAGGTTTATACTTTTCTATCCCCCATACTAGCAGGGAGGAGAGGTCTCTGTTGTGACACTGATCATAATGCCTGGAAAGACTATGCTTTGAAAATCCATTTTTTATGTTTTGTGTATGTTCTCTAATGCCCTGTACACACGGTTGGATTTTCCGACGGAAAAAGTACGATCGGATTGTGTTGTCAGAAATTCCATCGTGTGTGGGCTCCATCGGACTTTTTCCGTCGGAATTTCCGACACACAAAGTTTGAGAGCAGGATATAAAATTTTCCGACAACAAAATCCGATCGGTTAAATTCAGATCGTGTGTACACAAATCCGACGCACAAAGTGCCACACATGGTCAGAATAAATTAAGAGACGAAACCTTTTGGCTACTGCCCCGTTTATAGTCCCGACGTACGTGTTTTATGTCACCGCGTTAAGAACGATCGGATTTTCCGACAACTTTGTGCAACCAAGTGTATGCAAGAAAAGTTTGAGCCAACATCCGTCGGAAAAAAAACATGGATTTTGTTGTCGGAATATCCGATCAGTGTCCGATCGTGTGTACAGGGCATTAGTCTTTTCCAAAGCTCACTTTTAGTTCTTCCAACATATTGTATCCGACAAGGACATTCAAGAAGATAGACCACCCCTTCCGTCTTACATGAGATGAAATCTTTAATCTGATACTCCCGGTGACTGTTGATCTCAAACTCATTTTTTTCTTTTTGCTCTCTTTCGTGTGTCTACAGGTGTAACAGGTTTTGCAGGGGTAACATCCTTTCCCTTCAAAAAATGTAAAATTCCTTTGGGCGGGTGGTTCCAACACATTTTTCCCAATAAGATCTCTGAGGGTTGGGGCCCTCCGATAAATAAATTTAGTTTTTTCAGGTTACACGACTCCCAGATGTCGGTCGGCTTTTATGATGTTCCAGTACTTTTTGCATATTTTCTCGATCTGTTTGTGCTGGATATTATAATCCATTACCAGTGGGACACCATTCATACATTCTTTAATCTTAACTGAATCTTGTATCAGTGTTTCCCTATCTACGGCGGAAACATCCTTTATTTTTTCTTTGGTGAAACTTTGTTGGTACAAAGTTTGCACAAACCTTTCACCAATGAATTCTACTTGTTCGAGGAACACCTCCTTCTTTGTGCAATTTCTCCTTAGCCTAATCAGTTGGCCTTTGGGTATATTATCCAACCATGGAGCGTAATGACAGCTATCTAATGGGAGGTAGCTATTCCTGTCCACCGACTTGAAATGTGTTTGTGTCACCAAACTTCCATTCTCTTTTGAAATCTCCAAATCTAGAAAATTAATTTTCTCATCACTTATTTCCCAAGGTTAATTTGATATTTTTATTGTTCGTGTTCAGATCAAAACCAAAATCTATCAGACTTTCTCTGTCCCCTGCCCAGATTACGATGATATCGTCAATAAATCGTTTGAATTGCAGGAGTTGCTGTGGTTTGTTATATAGGGCCTCCTCCCATTCTGCCATATATAGATTGGCCACAGTGGGTGCGTATTTAGCACCCATTGCTATACCACAGATCTGTTTGTAGTAATTTTTCTCATACCAAAGATAATCGTGGTCCAAACTGTATTTCAGGCAATTGACGAGAAATTTCCTTTGCTTACGCTTCAGTCCACTGAGTTCTCTTAGAGCCCATTCGGTTGCCTGTATTGCCTCTTCTAGATTAATGATCGTATATATCGACTAGGGATGAGCCCGATGTTCGAGATGAATGTAAGTTTGACTCGAACATTGGGTGTTCGCTGAATAGCGAACAATTTGGGGTGTTCACAGCAAATTTGAAAGCCTGCGGAACACTCTTTAAAAGTCTATGGGAGAAATCAAAAGTGCTAATTTTAAAGGCTTATATGCATGGTATTGTCATAAAAAGTGTTTGGGGACCTGGCTCCTGCCCCAGGGGACATGTATCAATGCAAAAAAAAGTTTCAAAAATGGACGTTTTTTCAGGAGCAGTGATTTTAATATTGCTTAAAGTGAAACAATAAAAGTGAAATATTCCTTTAAATTTCGTACCTGGGGGTGTCTATAGTATGCCTGCAAAGTGGTGCATGTTTCCCGTGTTTACAACAATCCCCACACAAAATGACATTTCTAAAAGGAAAAAAAGTCATTTAAAAGTACTTGCAGATATAATGAATTTTCGGTCCCGTCAATACACATAAAAGTCATTAAAAAAAACGGCATGGGATTCCCCCACAGTCTATTACCAGGCCCTTTGGGTCTGGTATGAATATTAAGTGGAACCCCGTACCAAAATAAAAAAAAAAAAAAAAAAATTGCGTGGGGGTCCCCCCAAATTCCATACCAGGCCCTTCAGGTCTGGTATGGATATTAAGGGGAACCCCGTGCCAATTTTTAAAAAAAAAATGGCGTAGGGTCCCCCCAAAAATCCATACCAGACTCTTATCCGAGCATGCAACCTGGCAGGCCGCAGGAAAAGATGGGGGGATGAGAGAGCTCCCCCCCTCCTGAATTGTACCAGGCCACATGCCCTCACCATGGGGAGGGTGCTTTGGGGTAGCCTCCCCAAAGCACCTTGTCCCCATGTTGATAGGGAAAAGGGCCTTATCCCCACAACCCTTGCCCGGTGGTTGTGGGGATCTGCGGGCAGGGGGCTTATCGAAATCTGGAAGCCCCCTTTTACAAGGGGACCTGAGATCCCGGCCTCCCCCCCAAATGTACCCCTACCATTTCACAAAAAAAGTGTGAAAATGGTAAAAATGACATGACACGGCTTGAGGACAAGTCCTTTATTAAAAAATGAAAAAAAAAAAAATGTCCAACGAAGTCCTCTTCTTCTTCTCTTGCTAAGCCGATGGACCGAAAAAGAAAAAAAAAAAACCTGCACCGCCACCGATCCACCTTCATGGGAGGCACCCGCCATAATGACCGTCCTCTCAGGTGACAGCTCTTTTATAACTAAGGGTGGGGCCACATAGTGACGTCACCAGATGACTCTGGCCCCCTCTGACGCATGGGGACATCCCTATGGCTTCCCCGTAGCGTCAGAGGGGGCGGGGCCACTCGGTGACGTAACCAGGTGACCCCACCCCCCTCTGACACCACTTTACAGGCATACTATAGACACCTCCCAGGTATGAAATTTAAAGGAATATTTCACTTTTATTGTTTCACTTTAAGCATTATTAAAATCACTGCTCCCGAAAAAACTGAAGTTTTAAAACTTAGTTTTGCATTGATACATGTCCCCTGGGGCAGGACCTAGGTCCCCAAACACTTTTTATAACAATAACTTGCATATAAGCCTTTAAAATTAGCACTTTTGGTTATTCATGTTCGTGTCCCATAGACTTTAACGATGTTCGCACAAATTATTTTCCTGTTCCCATGTTCTGCTGAGAACCGAACCGGGGGGTTTAACAATGCAACATCGGCTGTAGTAAGATACACAGCTCTATCATCCAGTTTAATGTTGTCAAGCAGTTGGAACAAATGTTTCGTGTCTCTAAGATATGAGTTAGTTTTCCTTACTATTGGCTGCAAAAAACAGTCAATGTACTCCCCAATTCTTGCTCTCACTGAGTTTATTCCATTCACAATCAGTCTTCCCGGGGGGTTTTCTTTGTTCTTGGGAATCTTGGGGAGGGTATATATAATGGGGATCTTACATCCCACAGGCTGAAGATATCTCCCTTCTTTCATGTTTAGCAGACCTTTTGCCATACCCTTTTCTATCAGGTTAGCCAGTTCGTCTTTATACCTCACTATTGGGTTGCCAAGTAATTTTAGTTAAGTATCTTCATCACATAATTGGTGATCAAGTTCTTCCTTGTAAGCTTGTTTCGATTGTATTACTATGGACCCTCCTTTGTCTGCTTGTCTTACTACGACATCTTTTCTCTCTTCCAATTTTTTGATGCCATGTTTTTGTCGCCGGGATCGTATACCTTCTTTATCTTCAGATCATGTAGATCTTTTAAGACCATCCTTCTAAAAACTTCAATATGTCCCTCATTGCCGATTGGGGGGTTGAACAGAGATTTATTTCTCAGGTTACTGAACTGGAGCTCATTCTCCACAATGTTATTTCTCCTTATGTTTTCTCCAGGTTTCTTCCTCATATATTTCTTTATATGTAGACTCCTGGCAAATTTATTAATGTCTACATACGCATTGAATTTGTTCAGGTTCCTTTTAGGGGTGAATTTCAGTCCTTTATCCAATACTTTAATTTCCTCTTTCGTAAGTTCTACCCCACTAATGTTAATAATCCTTTCTCCTATCACTCTCTTCTTCTTCTGTTTCTTGACACCTGCTCTGCATCCTCGCCTCTGTTTACATTTCTTCCTGATCTGCTCTCTGACATTCTTCTCGTGTTCCTTTTTTCTCTTCCCTGTCTTGAATTTTCTGGGGATCCTGATATCTCTCTTCTTCCTTTCTCATTTTCCTTCCAGGTTTATGATCCGGGCTCCATCTGGTTGATCTCCTGGGTCCACTCTCTTGTAGATAACACCTTGGAGAGTCTCGGTGTCTCATCTCTAAAAAAAAGGCCACAGAGTTCTGTATCGCATTTATCTTTCATTTATCTTTCATATTGATGAGGCCGTTTCGGAGTTCTTCAACTTTCATATTGGTCTCTAGGTATTCTTCATCGTTTCTTTTCAGGTGTTCATATCGATTATATCTGGGGACATTATACTGATTTTCATATCCTCCTCGTTCTTGTCTTTCATCATGGTCTATCCTTCCTTCTTCCATTTTCAAACTGATAGTTTTCATCCCTAGTTGTACGATTTCTCCATGGTGGTGTAGGGGATCTTCTTCCACAGACAGGCTGTTGAAACGGTCTAGGTGAGTTATAGGAATTATTATTGTACCAATTGTTTTTCCAAAAGGGTTTTTTTCCAATTATTGTTCCCATTCCATCTTTGTTTTTGATTTGGAGTGTTAAAGTTATTATGATTTCCATCTGTGCCATTATTAGGTTGATTCTTCACTCTATTCATATCGTCTTTTGTTCTCACTTCCTGCTCTGGAGAACTATTATTGGATTTTAGCACAGGTTCTTCCAATGTATTCTGCCACTTAAAAACAAGGTCATCTTCATAATCTTTCATATCTCTTTGATATTTCTTTTTTTCCCCGAAGCTGTTTCTTTATCTTTTTGTTCCATATCTCTATGTAGTTGGTTTGACAGAGCAATGAATTCAGGGAGTTCTTTTGATGTTTCCACATTAGCTTTTAGTTCAGAGATAGTTTGATCAAATGCCCTAATGCCCTGCTCTAAATAAAATTTGATTAAAAAAAAAGTATACTTGTTCCCCAAACTGCACCCAGTGGCACTGATTTACTAAAGGAAAGTAAGCTGTTAATTTTGCAAGGGAGCTTTCCCTGAGGTTAGTGAATGATATGAAGGTCGGCTGGCTCCTATCATCTAAATATTTATTTTCTCTAGACTGGAATGGATGACTGTACTGGTTGGGCTGTACTAAGGGGTTAGGATGGGGGGGGGTTTGTACCAGGAGGTGCCTCCCCTCAGGGGGAATCTGTATTGGGTGGGGGGTCTCATCTCAGGGGGTCTGTATGGGGTGGAAATACTGTGCTGAAGGTTTAGGCTGGGAGGGGGGACTATACTTAAGGGGGTCTGTGCTAAGGGGTTAGGATGGGAGGGTGGTTTGTACTTGGTGGTCTGTACTGAAGGATTAGAATGAGCGAAAAGTTGTACCGAGGGGGGGGGGCTGTACTGAGGGTTAGGATAGGAGGGGGGTCTGTATTGAAGGGTTATAATGGTAGGGGGGTTTGTACAAGGGGTCTATACTAAGGGGTTAGGATGAAAGGGGAGTTGTACTGGGGGCTGTACTAAATGGTCAGGATGGGAGGGGGATTTTTACTGGGGGGGTCTGTACTGAGGGGTTAGAATGAAAGGGGAGTTGTATTGGGTGCTGTATTGAGAGGTTAGGTTATTAGGGGGGTCTGTACTGAGGGGTTGGGATAGGAAGGGGGTCTGTACTGAGGGGTTAGGATAGGAAGGGGGTCTGTATTGAGGGGATAGGATGGGAGGGAAGATCTGTACTAAGGGGTCTGTATTGACAGGTTAGCACCCTTCTATTTTTATCTAATTTACACTTTAGCGGCTCACTAAATAAGGACCAGAACCTAACACCACATTATCATTCACTAATATTTTAGGCACAGTGTTTGCGCCCCCATTTCTTCTTCTGTACTGAGGGGTTAGGATATGAGGGGGGTCTGTATTGAGAGGATAGGATGGGAGGGAAGATCTGTACTGAGGGGGTATGTATTGAGGGGTTAGGATGGGAAGGTGCTTTACTGGAAGGAGGGTCTGTACTTAGGGGATAGTAGGGATGGGAGGGTCATCCTGGGGAGGTGTACTGTGGGGTTAAGATAGAAGGGGAGTCATATTGCACTGGGGTCTGTACACTACATAGGTTAGGATAGGAGGGTTTTTCCTGAGGAGGGTCCATACTGAAGAGTTAGGCTGGAAGGGGGATCTGTACTGAGGGGGGGGTCTGGAATGGTGATAGACTAGGAGTTGGGGTCTGGACTTTGGTTGGTATGTACTGAAGAGTTAGGTTTGGAAGGGAGTCGGTACTAAGGTGGTGGGCTGGATGGGGGGATTCTGGGCTGTGGGGGAGGACCTGTACTGGGGGGCATTGGGGCTTTTGTTTGAGATTTGTACTGTGGGGGGGGGGTATGGGCATTGGGGGAATTGTACTGGCAGGAGGGGGGTAATTTTTGGGTGTATTATGTGCAGTGGCCTGTAAGTTACACTTTCCTGAGCCCTAAACTCTGAGCAATATGCGTTCCTGGGAGTGTGGGTACAAGTACTGTGATGTGTGCTGTGTATACAGTGAGTAGGCTCAGATTTAACCATAGTTTTTTAAGAACATCTTATTGTGCAATTTGACCCCATTTCTGGTGCTTTACTCCTTTACTTATTTTTTGTGTCTGTGCAGGAGGAGTTGTAAAAAAAGATCAACCCCAGGTGCCAGATATACTAGGTATGCCACTGCATGATTGGTATTCTTTACAAAGTGACATTTCGCCACATTCACTAAGCTCTAGGGGAAACTTCCCTTGCAAAGTTTTAATTTCCCTTGTAAAGAGAACAACCTATTTCTTTTAGTAAATCAACCCTAGGGTTTCCTCCCATTGACTCCTACCCCCTGTAGTCATGTATGAGCAGGCAGGAACCTCTGCTTGGGTATGGAGAAGCAGGTGTCTGTCATTCTGTCTATCTTACTATGATTGTATACTGAATAATATTTGTATCTGTTCGCTTATGTTCTCAGATATAAATGCTGCCCTCCAAGGTCAGGCAACTCAGTCTACTATTTTACGAAGTTCAAACAGCGGTTATCAGTCAGCAGCAATAAATACAATAGATGGTAACCAGGACTCTGACTTTTCCCACGGTTCCTGCTCCCATACACTTAATGACCCATCTCCTTGGTGGAGGGTAGACCTGCTGACAGCTTACAGAATCAATCACATCAACATTACTAACAGAGGGGACTGCTGTGCTGAAAGACTGAACAGTGCTGAAATTCTCATTGGAAACTCTCTGTCCAACAATGGAAATGATAATCCCAGGTGAGGTTGGGTTTAGCCTACTTTCTTCCACATATATGAAACGGTGAAATCCTTCACCACACTAAGAAAAAAACTCCTAGAGGCAAAAATCTCAGAATTCCACTGAGTACAGCTAAACTCCTTATCACAAATGAAATGCCATTTGGAATCACAAGCTAATAAGAAAGTTCTGTATTTTTTGCCAGAAAATTCAAACAGTATATATATATATATATATATATATATATATATATATATATATATATATATATTAGCAGAGGCCTCAGAGAATAAAATAGTGAGTTTTGCAGTTTTTTTTATGTCACATGGTATTTGCACAGCGGTTTTTCAAACAAACATATTTTTGGAAAAAAACCTTCACAGCCACTGTCATTTATACAGTGACAGTACATAGCACGGATCACTGTATTATAGAGATGAGCTGAACACCCCTCGGTTTGGTTCGCAGCACAACATGCGAACAGGCAAAAAATTTGTACGAACACGCAAACACCATTAAAGTCTATGGGACGGAAACGTGAAAAATAAAAAGTGCTAATTTTAAAGGCTTAAGTTATTGCCATAAAAAGTGTTTGGGACCCGGGTCCTGCCCCAGGGGACATGTATCAATGCAAAAAGAAGTTTTAAAAACGGACGATTTTTTGGGAGCAGTGATTTTAATAATGCTTAATGTGAAACAATAAAAATGAAATATTCCTTTAAATATCATGCCTGGGGGTTCTCCTTAGTCTGTCTGTAAAGAGGCACATCTTTCCCATGTTTATAACTAGGGATGGGCGAATGGTTCTGTCCGAGCATATGTTGGAGCCGAACTT
This sequence comes from Aquarana catesbeiana, assembly GCF_042186555.1. Taxonomy (NCBI): domain Eukaryota; kingdom Metazoa; phylum Chordata; class Amphibia; order Anura; family Ranidae; genus Aquarana; species Aquarana catesbeiana. Next base: position 26,896,863 of record NC_133327.1, read on the forward strand.
TGGTTGTTCGGATGTTCTGCGAACACCGAACAATATGCCGTGTTCGGGGCAAATTCGAAAGCTGCTGGAACACCGTTAAAGTCTATGGGACATTGACATGAAAAATCAAAAGTGTTCATTTTAAATGCTTATATGCAAGTTATTGTCATAAAAAGCGTTTGGGGACCTGGGTCCTGCCGCAGGAAAATTTTTTTTAAAAAAACTACAGGAGCAGTGATTTTTTTAATGCTTAAAGTGAAACAATAAAAATGAAATATTCCTTTAAATATTGTGCCTGGAGGGTGTCTATAGTATGCCTGTAAAGTGGCGCATTTTTCCTGTGTTTAGAACAGCACCACAGCAAAATGATATTTCCAAAGGAAAAATTGTCATTTAAAACTGATCGCGGCTGTAATGAATTGTCGGGTCACGGCAATATAGATAAAACTCATTGAAAAAAAGAGCATGGGATCCCCCCCAGTCCATCACCAGGCCCTTTGGGTCTGGTATGAATATTAACGGGAACTCTGAACCAAATTTTTAAAAAAAAATTGCGTGGAGGTCCCCCTAAAATCCATAGCAGGCCCTTCGGGTCTAATATGGCAATTAAGGGGAACCCTGCGCCAAATTAAAAAAAAATGGCGTAGGGGTCCCCCTCAAATTCCAATCCATACCAGACCCTTATCCAAGCGTGCAACTTGGCAGGCCGCAGAGGGGGGGATGAGAGAGTGCCCCCCCAAACCGTACCAGGCCACATGCTCTCAACATGGGGAGAGTGCTTTGAGGTAGCCCCCCAAAGTACCTTTTCCCCATGTTGATGGGGACAAGGGCCTCATCCCCACAACCCTTGCTGGTGGTTGTGGGGGTATGCGGGTGGGAGGCTTATCAGAATCTGGAAGCCCCCTTTAACAAGGGGACCCTCAGATCCCGGCCTCCCCCACTGTGTGAAATGGTAACGAGTACAAATGTACCAATACCATTTCACAAAAAAGTGTTGAAATGATAAAAACAACAAGACACAGCTTGGGGACAAGTCCTTTATTTAAAAAAAAAAAATGTCCCATGATCTCCATTCAACTTCTTCTATCTCCCCACGACAGACCGAAAAAAAAAAAAAAAGCAGAGACCGATCCACCTCAATGGGAGGCTCCCGCTGTGTGACTCTTCTTAGGGGCTTTGAGAGGAAAGGAAGTCCTCCTCTTCCTCCCGCTGTTCTGCATCAAGTGCCTTGTCCATGATTCCACAAAGCGTGTGCTCCAGCAGGAAGACTAGAGAGACAGTGTCACTGATGCATAAATTGTCGCTGCTCACCATCCTTGTGGCCTCCTCATATGGTGACAGGACAGTGCATGCATCCTTGATCAGCAGTCACTGGCGTGGCAAAAATAAGCCAAGCTCTCCTGACCCTGTCCTGGTGCCATACTCGCACAGGTACTCATTGTTGGCCCTCTGCTGTATGTGCAGCTGCTGCAGCATTGCCAACGTTGAGTTCCACCTGGTGGGCATGTCACAAATGAGGCGGTTGGTGGGCAGGCTGCATTCCCTTTGAATGCCAGCCAGCCAAGCACTGGCACTGTATGACCGGCGGAAATGACCACAGACTTTTATGGTCTGCCTCAGGAGATCCTGTAAGCCTGGGTACCTGCTCAAGCACTGCTGCACCACCAAATTCAGGATGTATGCCAAACAAGGAACATGGTTCAAGTGTCCCTGTCAGAGAACGGAGAGAAGGTTGGTGCCATTGCCACATACAGCCATTCCTGGCTGAAGCTGGCGTGGCGTCAACCACCTCTGAGCCTGCCCCTGCAGAGCTGACAGAATCTCTGGCCCAGTGTGGCTCCTGTCCCTTAGGCAGACCAACTCAAGCACCGCATGGCATCTTTTAGCGTAGCCCCTTGAATGCTTACGGAGCACCGCTGGTGGCGGAACAAGCTCCAACAACACTGAACGCTGTCCTGCATCCTTTCCAGCTGCCAGAAGAGTTACCCAGTGTGCTGTGAAGGAAAGGTAACGTCCCTGCCCATGCCTGCTGGACCACGAGTCAGCGGTAATAGGAAGCTTACTGCTGACCACCCTGTCCAACAAGGTCAAAACATCACCTTCCACATGCCGGTAGATAGCCGGAATGGCCTTCCCTGAAAAGAAATGGCGTTTTGGAACCTGCCACTGAGGTACAGCATATTCCACAAATTCACGAAAGGGGGAGAATCTACCAGCTGAAAAGGCAGCAGTTGCAGTGCTAGCAATTTGGCCAAGCTAGCATTTAGACGATGAGCTTGTGGATGGCTGGGACCGAATTTCTTTTTACGGTTCAGCAACTGGGGTAGGGAAATTTGCCTGCTAAAATCACCAATTGGTGGTGCACTACTAGCAGATTGGCTGTAAGTACTTGGGACACCTATTGCTATACCTTCATTCCTCCCAGTGCAAGTTTTTGAGAGGACTGGAGGTATAGTGGGGTTGGAGATCCCAGATGAGGAGCAAGGAGAAGTCCGCCTTTTTCTTTGATGTGGATCTTCCAAGTGCTGTTGCCAATGGACTGCATGGCAGGTCGTCATATGTCTGGTCAAGCATGAGGTGCCTGTGGTTGATCTGCGGACTCCTCCGTACATGATGGTGGGGCTACAGAAGGAGTGACTGTGGACAAGGGGCTGGTGGAATAGGCCGCTTATGCAGCTGCGTTGGAAAACAAACTACTCTGAGCCTGGGTGACAGAGGATGAGGAGGATGAGGACAGCTTTGTTATCCACTCCACCAAAAGTGTAAACGTCTGCCTCTCCTTGGTGGCCTTCTGGACATGATGTATTTTTTGTTTTGCAACACCACACTACACTGTATTAGATACTGTGTACACCGCCTGCACTGTATTAGAAACTGTACTGCAGCTGCCCTGTATTGTGTACTGTGTACACCACCAGAAGTGTAGTAAAAACTGTACACACTGTATTAGATACTGTGTACACCTCCTGCACTGTATTAGAAACTGTACAATGGCTGCACTGTATTTTATACTGTGCACACCACCAGAAGTGTAGTAGAAACTGTACACACTGTATTAGATACTGTGTACACTGCCTACGCTGTATTAGAAACTGTACTACGGCTGCACTGTATTGTGTACACCACCAGAAGTGTAATAGAAACTGTACACACTGTATTAGATAGTGATACTGTGTACACTGCCTGCACAGTAATAGAAACTGTACAATGGCTGCACTGTATTTTATACTGTGTACACCACCAGCAGTGTAGTAGAAACTGTACACACTGTATTAGATACTGTTTACACCACCAGAAAAGTAGTAGAAACTGTACACACTGTATTAGATACTGTGTACACCACATACACTGTATTAGAAACTGTACAATGGCTGCACTGTATTTTATACTGTGTACCCTGCCAGAAGTGTAGTAGAAACTATACACACTGTATTAGATACTGTTTACACCGCCTGCACTGTATTAGAAACTGTACTACGGCTGCACTGTATTGTGTACTGTGTACACCACTAGAAGTTTAGTAGAAACTGTACACACTGTATTAGATACTGTGTACACCGCCTGAAGTGTATTAGAAACAGTACACCACAGAATGCACTGTAGATATAGGCTACACTGGATGCAGAGTATATATATATATATATATATATATATATATATATATATATATATATATATATATATATATATATATATACATGAGACTGTGTATATATATATATTAATACACCGCTTGAAGTGTATTAGAAACAATACACCACAGAATGCATTGTAGATATAGGCTACACTGTATGCAGAGTATATATATGCGAGACTATATATATATATATATATATATATATATATATATATATATATATATTAATAGACTGCCTGCACTGACTGAATATTGAGTAAACACTAAATATATAGTCTATGCTAAATGCAGAGTAAATATATATATATATATATATATATACACGGCCGCCATGTAAGCAGCCTTATATAGTGTGGGGCATGGACTTAGTTCCCCTGAGCCACGATTGGCCAAAGGCACCCTGCCTTTGGCCAATTATGGCTCTCTCAGCAGAGCGCATTGTGATTGCTAAAAGCATGCAGGTCAGTTGCATGCTTTGGCCAATCATCATACAGAAATGCACTGCGATCCCCAAACAAACCCTGGTTTTAAACCACTTTCTCCTAGATGGACCTCATACTGTATGATGTCGCCAGGGTTAAATGGTCACACCGGGATAATGCCTGCAGCTATAGGCATCATCCTTGTATCAACATTTTCAGCAGCTGATGCTGTTTCTTGTAAACCGGCTTCAGTTGTATTACATAGAGAGAGAGGAACTTATGTTGTTCCTCCCTCGCTGTGAGGTCAGTAACTGAAAGCGACAAGGATTTTGTCAATTCCGGTTTCGGTTCTTGCGTTTGCTGACCAGTTATCAGCCAACGATGCAGCCAAAAAATTGGGTATGATATTGTGTTTGTGTTCGCTAAAATTCATTAAAGTGTATTTTTTCCCAAAAATTTGTGTTTGAAAAACTACTGCCCGAGTACCGTGTAACATAACAAATTGCAACACCCACCATTTTATTTTCTAGGGCCTCTGCTTTAAAAAATATACAGTATATAATGTTTTGGGGTTCTTAAGTAGTTAAGGAGCAAGTTGGCACGAGAGTCTAATAGACAAAATATATATTGTTCCGCGCCAGAGGATGGGGGCGCTGTGCACATTGTGTGTTCCCAGGAGAAGGGGGAGGAAGTGCACGTCTCTGGTCTGATAGGAAATCTGAGACTAGCTTCACTTCATAAGTCATTGTGACCTGGAAGACCACTAGGGCGGAGGAGACCAAGGAGATAGCCATGAGGACTTCAGTTTCAGGTACAGTCTCGCAGAGACATATACTCTTTACTTTTCGGCTCTTCTCGCAGTCAACTGAAAACGCAAACCAAAATCATTCAGTACAACAAAGCTTGGTGGACCACATATAGGATATTAAACTTGATTTGCTGAACCTACTGCGGAAAGAAAACCTGGACCTGGTCCTATCCCATCATTGGACAACACCTAGATTCCACCGCAAGTGGGACCTTTATATCGATGGAGTGTTAGTTCTAAGCGATCCCCGGACTCTACCCAGGCCCCCCAAACAAACCCCTATTTCCAGCTAAGAGCTTCAATAAGGCCTCATTATCGTACTATCATACAATGAAGACTGCCCTTCTGAACTCTTCATATGTTTTTCTTTTTATACTCCTATAAGCTTAAACATAATGTTTCATTCATTACCATGGGTATACTAGCACCACATTTTTTTGTGATCACCTAATGTTTAATTGCTTGTTTTACGGTTGCTTGATATACCTGAGCCAAGTGATAGCTCAAATCCTGTAAAACATAGCTTGGGTTACCTTCCCTCTACAATCCCCCTCCCATCTCTTACTTCCCTCCCATCTTTCTTCCACCCCCCCCCCCCTCGCCACCTCCTCCTCCTCTCCCTCTCTCCCCCCTTCCTAGTTAACTACATACAGTCTAATGGTCTAATGTCTTGTCACAGTAATTATTATTATCATCATTACCTAAGTAATGATAATTTCCCTTCTACAGGTGTGCAATGGTGATCTCAATCCCAGCTGGAGGAACAGAGTTCTTCATGTGTAATGACATGGTTGGCCGATACGTCAATGTCATTTTACGAGGAAAATCAGATTATCTTCATCTGTGTGAAGTTCAGGTCTTTGGACATTACTTTGAAAATTAAGTCTAATAAATTTTTATTGAAGAGAAGGTTTAAATGAATAGTCACGGGAGGTAAAGGAAAATAAAAAATGAGTTATCGTATTAGGCAGAAAAAATGCACAGGTAGGGAAGGCAAAAATCAATATACAGTATAAAAATATAAAGCATATATACAATAAAAATATTAAAATATATGAAATAAAAATATTAAAAAGATAAAAGCTTTTGGAACACTAGGCCCCTTCTTTCTGTACTTTTTTCTTTCGGTACCTCTAATCCATACCTGAAGAAGAATCCTAGTTTTCAAAGAGTTTTTTTTAACATTTTTAGTGAGCCACCAATAGGTATAACTTTGACAAAAATGTTTGCCTTCCCTACCTATGTAATATGAGTTTTAAGGGCTTTGTTTAACCACTTCAACTTTGTTTAACCATTAAGCCCCCTTAATGACCAGGCCATTTTTTGTGATACGGCACTGCATCGATTTAACTGACAATTGTGCGGTCGTACGACGCTGTACCCAAACAAAATTGACGTGCTTTTTTTCTCACAAATAGAGCTTTCTTTTGGTGGTATTTTATCACCTCTTACCAAAAAAGTGAACATTTTGAAAAAAATATATATATTTTTTACTTTTTGCTATAATAAATATCCAAAAAAAAAAAGTAAAAAAAACTAATTTCTTTATCAGTTTAGTCCAATATGTATTCTTCTACATATTTTTGGTAAAAAAAAATCGCAGTAAGCGTATATTGATTGGTTTGCGCAAAAGTTATAGCGTATACAAAATAGGGGATAGATTTATCGCATTTTTATTATTTTTTTTAGTAATGGCGGCGATCAGTGGTTTTTAGCGGGACTGCAACATTGCGGCAGACAGATCGGACACCCAACTGACATTTTTGACACTTTTTTGGGAACCATTGAAATTATTACAGTAATCAGTGCTAAAAATATGCACTGTTATTGTACTAATGACACTGGCAGGGAAGGGGTTAACATCAGGGGCGATCAAGGGGTTAAATATGTTCCCTCACTGTGTGTTCTAACTGTATGGGGGACTGTGTGACTGGGGAAACACACAGATCCATCTTCCTGCTTAGCAGAAAGACAGGATCTGTGTGATCTCCCCTGTCAGAATGGAGATTTGCCTTGTGTACACGGGCAGATCCCCGTTCTGTCACTGCGGGGAACAATCGCAGGTCGCCGGCGGACATAGAGTCCGCCGAACCCAATGATTGGCTCCCCCGCTGGCCAATGGAAGCGTGCACACGCCCACTAATTGCCGCGTAAGAGCTGACGTACACCTACGGCGAATTGCAGGATCGAGCCACATTGCCGCAGTATATCTGTGACGGCTGCTCCTTAAGCGGTTAATCATTTCACTAATGCTGCAATTGCTGTTTGTACCTGTAGTAGGGCCTAGAAACAATAGTGCACATTTTTTTTTATCCTACCTAAAACACACTTACACTGACGCTAACTGACACTGATACTAATTATTATTATTATTTTTTTTTAATCCTACCTAAAATACACTGACATTTGACCATGACCTTTGACCCTGATTTTGACCTTTGACCCTGACCTTGACCCTAACTCTAATCCTGACACTGACCTAGATGAAATCCTGATCTAGCTATTATACCTATTTTTTCTGTTATTTTCTTCCTTTTTTTTACAGACACTTTTACTTGTTTTTACAATTTTCTCCTCTAGCAAGGAGATAAAGGAGATGTAAATAAAATGTATCTCTCTCTCCATTCAAACCTCTCCATCCACAATGCAATTTTGATCCAATTTTTTATGTGCGATTATAGTATAACTAGCTTGTGATTTGATGCGATTTTGGCACGATTTTGATGCAAGTTTTACATCTCTGCCCTGGGGTAGCATGCCTGGGCGGAGGGTAAAAAAAAAAAGCACTGCAATCGCTTTCAGAATCACAAATAGCATGCAGAATTGATTTCTGTGAGTTTGCATTGAAGTCTATGGGGCCAAAATCGCACTGGAGTCTCACCAAAGTAGTACAGGTACCTTTTCCAAAATTATTACGTGCTGAGTTGCATTGATGTGAACAGGCACCATTAAGTTAATGGGGGTTATTTACTAAAACTGGAGAGTGCAAGATGTGGTGCAGCTCTACATTGAAACCAATCAGCTCCCAGGTTTTATTGTCAAAGTTTAATTGAATAAGCTGAAGTTAGAGGCTGATTGGCTACCATACACAGCTGCACCAGATTATGAGTGCTCCAGTTTTAGTAAATCTCCACCAATGTGATTATCCTTGTCATGAGATTCTGTATGACTCAAGTCACATCTGAAATCACACTAGTGTAAATCAAGCCTCCGAGTATAAAAAAAACACAGGGGTGGGCTGAACAATGACTGATCACAGTCAGAGGCCATCACAGTGATCAGGTGATCAGGTGCTTCTCCCGGCTCCCAATCATTAGTACAAAATGCAGTGCTCAAGGTGCATATGTACACACATATGAGGCCTCAAGGAAGAAGATCCACTTCAGTGAGGTTGCATATACACTATATTACCAAACGTATTGGGATGCCTGCCTTTACACGCACAGGAATTTTAATAGCATCCCACTCTTAGTCCTTGAGAACAGTTTGGGGAAGGCCCCTTCCTCTTCCTGTGCCTCTGGGTTAATACCGAGTCATTAAATCTGGGTCAATCCCTGGTGCCTCCCCTGTTTTTAGGACATTGGAGAATGTTCTGGAACTAGAGGACGGGTTTAGGAAGGGCTGCCATGAATATTTATGGGCCCTTAGTAGGGATGAGCTTCGAGTTCGAGTCGAACTCATGTTCGACTCGAACATTGGCTGTTCGCAAGTTCGTCAAACAACGAACAATTTGGGGTGTTCGCGGCAAATTCGAATGCCGCGGAACACCCTTTAAAAGTCTATGGGAGAAATCAAAAGTGCTAATTTTAAAGGCTAATATGCAAGTTATCGTCATAAAAAGTGTTTGGGGACCCGGGTCCTGCCCCAGGGGACATGGATCAATGCAAAAAAAAGTTTTAAAAACGGCCGTTTTTTCAGGAGCAGTGATTTTAATAATGCTTAAAGTCAAACAATAAAAGTGTAATATCCCTTTAAATTTCGTACCTGGGGGGTGTCTATAGTATGCCTATAAAGGGGCGCATGTTTCCCGTGTTTAGAACAGTCTGACAGCAAAATGACATTTTGAAGGAAAAAACTTATTTAAAACTACCCGCGGCTATTGCATTGCCGACAATACACATAGAAGTTCATTGATAAAAACGGCATGGGAATTCCCCAAAGGGGAACCCCGAACCAAAAAAAAAATGACGTGGGAGTCCCCCTAAATTCCATACCAGGCCCTTCAGGTCTGGTATGGATATTAAGGGGAACCCCGGCCAAAATTAAAAAAAAAAAAAAATGACGTGGGGTTCCCCCTAAATTCCATCCCAGACCCTTCAGGTCTGGTATGGATTTTAAGGGGAACCCCGCGCCAAAAAAAAAAAAAAAAACGGCGTGGGGTCCCCCCAAAAATCCATACCAGACCCTTATCCGAGCATGCAACCTGGCAGGCCGCAGGAAAAGAGGGGGGGCGAGAGTGCGGCCCCCCCCTCCTGAACCGTACCAGGCCACATGCCCTCAACATTGGGAGGGAACTTTGGGGTAGCCCCCCAAAACACCTTGTCCCCATGTTGATGAGGACAAGGGCCTCATCCCCACAACCCTGGCCGGTGGTTGTGGGGGTCTGCGGGCGGGGGGCTTATCGGAATCTGGAAGCCCCCTTTAACAAGGGGACCCCCAGATCCCGGCCCCCCCCCGTGTGAAATGGTAAGGGGGTACAAAAGTACCCCTACCATTTCACTAAAAAACTGTCAAAAATGTTAAAAATGACAAGAGACAGTTTTTGACAATTCCTTTATTTAAATACTTCTTCTTTCTTCTATCTTCCTTCATCTTCTGGTTCTTCTGGTTCTTCTGGCTCTTCTGGTTCTTCCTCCGGCGTTCTCGTCCAGCATCTCCTCCGCGGCGTCTTCTATCTTCTTCTCCTCGGGCCGCTCCGCACCCATGGCATGGGGGGAGGCTCCCGCTCTTCTCTTCTTCTTCATCTTCTTCTCTTCTTCTCTTCTTCTCTTCTTCATTTTCTTCTCCGGGCCGCTCCGCATCCATGCTGGCATGAAGGGACTCTCCCGCTGTGTGACGGCGCTCCTCGTCTGACAGTTCTTAAATAATGGGGGGCGGGGCCACCCAGTGACCCCGCCCCCCTCTGACGCACGGGACATGACGGGACTTCCCTGTGGCATTCCCCGTGACGTCACAGGGAAGTCCCGTCAAGTCACCGTGCGTCAGAGGGGGGCGGGGTCACCGGGTGGCCCCGCCCCCCGTTATTTAAGAACTGTCAGACGAGGAGCGCCGTCACACAGCGGGAGAGTCCCTTCATGCCAGCATGGATGCGGAGCGGCCCGGAGAAGAAAATGAAGAAGAGAAGAAGAGAAGAAGAGAAGAAGATGAAGAAGAAGAGAAGAGCGGGAGCCTCCCCCCATGCCATGGGTGCGGAGCGGCCCGAGGAGAAGAAGATAGAAGACGCCGCGGAGGAGATGCTGGACGAGAACGCCGGAGGAAGAACCAGAAGAGCCAGAAGAACCAGAAGAACCAGAAGATGAAGGAAGATAGAAGAAAGAAGAAGTATTTAAATAAAGGAATTGTCAAAAACTGTCTCTTGTCATTTTTAACATTTTTGACAGTTTTTTAGTGAAATGGTAGGGGTACTTTTGTACCCCCTTACCATTTCACACGGGGGGGGGGCCGGGATCTGGGGGTCCCCTTGTTAAAGGGGGCTTCCAGATTCCGATAAGCCCCCCGCCCGCAGACCCCCACAACCACCGGCCAGGGTTGTGGGGATGAGGCCCTTGTCCTCATCAACATGGGGACAAGGTGTTTTGGGGGGCTACCCCAAAGCACCCTCCCAATGTTGAGGGCATGTGGCCTGGTACGGTTCAGGAGGGGGGGGCCGCACTCTCGTCCCCCCCTCTTTTCCTGCGGCCTGCCAGGTTGCCTGCTCGGATAAGTGTCTGGTATGGATTTTTGGGGGGACCCCACGCCGTTTTTTTTTTTTTTTTTGGCGCGGGGTTCCCCTTAAAATCCATACCAGACCTGAAGGGTCTGGTATGGAATTTAGGGGGAACCCCACGTCATTTTTTTTTTTTTAATTTTGGCCGGGGTTCCCCTTAATATCCATACCAGACCTGAAGGGCCTGGTATGGAATTTAGGGGGACTCCCACGTCATTTTTTTTTTTTTAATTTTGGTTCGGGGTTCCCCTTTGGGGAATTCCCATGCCGTTTTTATCAATGAACTTCTATGTGTATTGTCGGCAATGCAATAGCCGCGGGTAGTTTTAAATGAGTTTTTTCCTTCAAAATGTCATTTTGCTGTCAGACTGTTCTAAACACAGGAAACATGCGTCCCTTTATAGGCATACTATAGACACCCCCCAGGTATGAAATTTAAAGGGATATTACACTTTTATTGTTTGACTTTAAGCATTATTAAAATCACTGCTCCTGAAAAAACGTCCGTTTTTAAAACTTTTTTTTGCATTGATCCATGTCCCCTGGGGCAGGACCCAGGTCCCCAAACACTTTTTATGACAATAACTTGCATATTAGCCTTTAAAATTAGCACTTTTGATTATTCTTGTTCGTGTCCCATAGACTTTAACGGTGTTCGCCTGTTCGAACAAACTTTTTTCCTGTTCGCATGTTCTGGTGCGAACCGAACAGGGGGGTGTTCGGCTCATCCCTAGCCCTTAGTCAATCCCCAGGGGTAGGCCTGACAGGGGACTGAGAAACTCATAAATAAACATGGGCTATGCCAGCAGAGAAGTCGGGTGGAGATTGTAGAAGCAGTGCTGAGGGGGGCTGTCGGTGGCCCTTGCGGGATCCCTTACGGGGAGGGTTGAGCCTCAGTTAAGGCTGGCCTGCAAGGATCCCACCACAAGAGGCATTTGGAGGGATTCAAGCTGGAGAGAGCAAAAAGAGATAGTGAGTAGACCAGCACAGTGTAGGGACAGACAAGGGGAGAGACTGCCAGCTGTAGTAGTGCTCTTTGGAAGACAGCGGTGTGCCAAGTCTTTATCAAAACTTGCCCTGGGAAATCTCAATGTGCATGTCAGTCAGGAGGACTGGAAACAGGAAGACAGCCAGGTGTGACTGGTGGCAGCCAGGTGGGCTAGCATCTTCTGCAAGCAGTGGAACTGGGATCATTGGCCACAGGGAAGCAGAAGGAAAGGTTATATGCTGTTTCACTTGTAGCGGTACCCCCCATAGGGGCTGCTAAGTGTTGTGGCCCACCTGTCACCCTGTCTAGCCTGGCGTTCACCTCTCAGACACTCTAAGACAGAAAAACAGTCCATGTGTTTTTATATTTTATTGAGGGATTTGAACTTATGGGATGCTCAATGGAATTTCGCAGAACTTGCTGGGACAAATTAAATACAGCCCAGTATATACTCTCCATTTCTCCTCCTGCACATCACCTTCTCCCTAACGTTCAGGTCTTTCTCCTCCAGCACATTGCTTCCTCTCTAATGTTTCCAGGTACAGCTAGCACAAAGTGATTAGGCCTAAAACTGGCTCAGCCAGCCTTAGTGATTGCCTTTTGCAGGCAGGGACCGCGGGGCCCTATAGTGTAGCAGAAATATAAAGTTAATGTTAGCTGTCCTACATGGGGCTATTGAGTCCAGTCAGCCATCTTCAGGCCCTGCCAGCCCTCCTGGCTGCAGCTTTCCCCTCTCCACTGCCCATGACACCACAGTCCACTCCTCCGGTTCTGCACCCATCCCAGACTGCATTCTCCCAGTTCTCTCAGGCATGCCTCCCCAGTTCTTTCAGGCCCTGCGCATATCACTCACCAGCCCTCCTGGTTGCAACCAGTTGTTCCTCTCCCTGGAGACTTTCCTGATAGTGCTCTCCTGCTGTCCTCTCTTGCTCCTCCTGTGCCTTCTATCCTGGACACCCCTGTGGTTTGTATGAGGGTCCAGTCCACACCCGAGCCCAGGCCCAGGTTCAAGGTCCCCCCCCCAGACTTGGGAGCTTCCTCAAAGGCCCCGACGGCTAGCACTCCATCTCTAGCTCTTCCACCCGAATAACTCCTCCCCAGCTGGGCTGACCCTGGGTATTTAAGGAGGCCTGCCCCCTGCCAACCCAGGTTAGGGATTGGTCAGGGCTCCTCAGAACACCCCAGGCAGCTCCACTTCTCCTCTCCTCCTCTCTTTCTAGATCTTTCTAGAAAGAAGAGGGAGGTCTCAGTGATGCTGCCTGTGAGTCACCAGCTGCTACCCTGAGCCATTCCCAGCCCAGACCAAACCAAAACAAACAGGCCTGGCTGCCAGCGAGGCCGCCTAAATTTACCTAACCTACAAAAACTCTCTCTAGCACCTACCTACCGAGAGGTTGCCACACACTCCATATGTGCTACTTTTCAATTGACTGAGAGTTCCTGCCTATAATGGGCTGTTGCTGAACTGAAAAGAAGCCTGTGCAAAAGGTGAACGAAGTTTGTGCAGGTGGAAGGCTGAAGAGGAGTCTGTAACTAGGGAGGAAGTGTCCCTGAAGTTAAAGTTGTCATACTGGGCATCCTATAATCCCTTACCCCATCCAAGTTATTATCCCCTAATAAAACAACAAAACAAAGCCAATAGACTGATTTCTGTGTTCGGGTGAAAGAAGGAAAGGCTGAGTAACTGCCTGTGCAGCAGTGGGGAGTCTTTTCACAATTTGCACAATTTGCAATTTACATGTGTAATTTGATTACATTACACATGTAATCTAGTTTCTTGTTGGCAGGGGCAGTTAGCTTGCCAGCCACTAGAGGGCTCTGTTGCCATTATAGCATGGGAAGGGGAAAGATGTAATTAGGTGTTAGCTTCCCTTTTAGAAAAGTCCCTCCTTAGTGAATGCAGGTAGTGCCCTTATAAATAGCAGTGTAGGTGGGGCCCAGGGAAGATGGGGCATGAGTGAGATACTGCACTTTTCTAAAGATGTAGTTTCCTGCAGTGCTGATTTAAAATGCCCTTGTGCAGGGCAGGAGTCCCAGGCGAGATGGTACAGAACATGGGGGAATAGCTATAGAACCCTGTTTCCCCCTGACCTTCCTCTGCACGTCCTGCAGCAGGGTGCCTAAGGCCTTGGAGGCCTGGAAAGAGTCCTCCTATGTGAGTAATAGTGGGAATGAGCGTGCTATCTGGGAGCATGCCTGGCTGAGCAGAACTATAGAAGAGACACCGAGAGAGACTGGTATACTAATGAAAGCAACTTGATACCCCTGACCCTCAGCTGCAGATCCTGTCACAAGGTGATGGAAGCTAATGTTATGGATTTACTATATATGGGAAAGTGGTCCCAATTCTGTGGTGCTCCCAAGGAGAGGAATATAGATGTAGAGGGAAGATGGCTTAAAATTATTATTATTATTATTATACAGGATTTATATAGCGCCAACAGTTTACGTATCGCTTTACCACTTGAGGGTAGACAGTACAAATACTTTAATACAGTAGGAATCAGAGGGCCCTGCTCCTTAGAGCTTACAATCTAGGAGGGAAGGTCAAGAGATACAAGAGGTAATAACTGTGGGGGATGTGCTGATTGAGAAGATAAATGTACAGTTGTTAAAATATGTGTACTTGTAAGCCGCTCTAAAGTGACAGCTACAGAATGTCTAACAGTTACATGTGGCAGTCTATGCCGAAGATTCTGCTGGTATGTGAATGTGATATGTTAAGGGAGTTGTGGAGTAACAGTAAACTTCAGAAAATGCATTTCTATGTAAACATTCCATTATTCTTTAATATTAAAGCCTCTGGCCAGGGATTTTGTGAGTGGGCCTCAGGTCAGGAGTATGACACAATATGGTGGAAGGTTCGTAGCCTCCCTGGCGGTTTTCCCGAGTGTGGCTCGGGGTTAAAATTCAGTCCCGTTAGCGGGAACCCCGAGCCACACTCGGGATAGCATTGCAGGATCCTGGGGCGGCGTTACTTACCTTGTCCCTGGGATCCTGCGATGTCACCCGCAGTGTCCGAGGGCTCCGTCCTCCTCCGAAGCCTCTCCGTGCCAGGCTCCGTTCCCTGCGAGCGGCGCGACGCACGGGGGCGGAGCCTGGCGGCAAATTAAAAAAAAAGTAAAAATCATAACACATACAGTACTATAATCTTACAGATTACAGTAATGTATGAAATGATGTCACATCCCTTTTGTCCCCAATGCTTTGGCCCATGCCCTGCATGCAATTTTATATTATATATACTGTTCTTTCTGCCTGGAAACTGGAGATTGTCCATAGCAACCAAAAAGTGTCCCTTTACGTCAAAAGTGGCTTAAGACCAGCTAGAAAACAGCGATAGTAAATTAGAACACTTGCAGAATTGAGCGATAGTGAATTGTGGGGAAATTTATTTTATTACTATTTTTTAAAATTTTTTTTATTATTTATTTTTATTTATTATATTATAATTTATGTTTTTGTGTTTCAAACTTTATCATACCCGGGATATCTACTAGACTCTGGTTTGGACAGATTTAAGTGTGTTATTGTTAAGATTTACAGACCTACAATATAAAACGCCAAATTTCCATGCAAAATAATTGTACCGCTTTCAGCACCTAAAATCTGAAATAATCATACCGCCAGGGAGGTTAACAACAGGTGTGAGGCTGTCCTATCCGATAAGAAGACTTGTAAAATTTGGCATAAACACCTGCCCAATAGGAGTGCCCCTTACAAGTTGGCCAACTCAAAGTAGAATTCCAGATTTAATTTAACTTAAAATGTTTGTTTGGGCCAACATGGCCCAAACAAACTGTTTCTGTTTCAAAATGATGTGACCATTGTGTGTACTGTAATGGACTGTGGTAACATTGGCTACAAACAAGAGTAGAGCTTCTGGAGCTTCTGCTTCTGGAATTAAAGATAGTTGGGCTGAGTGCTTCTCCACTATTTAGGAGAAATCTTGTATTCATATGAATAAATTCAAGGTATTTTCTGATTGGCTGAGGTTGAGAGGCTGGCAGACGATGTCACGATTTCCACCTTGGACAATCAGCCACTTTTTTGTTTCTTGCTAAATTGCTCAGTATGCTGTTTATACAGCCATGGGTGCAACAGCCACTCTCTTAGATTACACTGTTGAGTACTAGTTTTGCTACTGGATGGTACTGTTGTGTTTCATGTATTGTTTTATCCCATGGAACTACATGATTGTGATGTAATTTCCTGTCTCTGTGTTCCTGCTGTTTTCCAATGAAACTAAAAAGGCTTTTTGTTAGGGTTTACATACACTTTAAATAGAACTTAAAAGAGACTCTGTCACCAGACCATTCATTTCAACAATAACCATTCTCCCTAGCCCAATTCCTACTCCACCTCTCTCCCTTATCACAAATCACTAGCGATACACATGATGAACGCAGCAAAACAATGTATCCCCGTACACTGGAATTCAACACATGCCCCCACAACTCGAGAATGGTTTACTAGAATCCGAAAAATATCAGAAATGGAAGAACTACTGTATTTATTGGTGTATAACACTCACTTTTTCACCATGAAAATCGGGTGCAAATAGCGCGTGCGTGTTATACGCCAATACTTCAATTTTAGCTGCCTCTGAGGGGACAGGGAGGGTGGCGGGATGAGTGCTGTCAGATTGAATACAGTGAGAATCTCCTGTTTACTTGGCGGCCTCTGTAATAGAAAGTCCCGTCTCCAGGGCCGCCATTGGACCACTGTTCTGTCTATCATAGGAGATTCTCACTGTATGTAATCTGTCGGCGCTTGTCCCGCCCCCTCCCTGTCCCCTCTAGGCTGCAGATGGGCATCGATCAGGCTGCACTGATGGCAGTGGTGAGGCTGCTGCATTGATGGCAGTGGTGAGGCTGCATTGATGTAGACTAATGAGGCTGCATTGATGGCACTTGTGAGGCTGCAGATGGGCATTGATCAGGCTGCATTGATGGGAATGGTGAGGCTGCAGATGGGCACTGACCCTTATTTTGCTTCAAAGTTCCTTATTAAAAATTTTAGTTTTTTTCCTGAAACTTCCCTCTTAAAATTAAAGTGCGTGTTATACACCGATAAATACGGTAACTCATATTGCCCACGATAATCCTACCAAATTCACCAGAAAATGGAGCTGTTGATTTCACTTTCAGTCGACACCTGAATACCACAATCTCAATAACCCATCGAACTAAAACAATCAAACACACACGCTTGAAGCAGTATCCTATATATATGGACCGCCAAATCCTTATCAAAATTATTATTCATTTCATCCCCCCTTAGGATTAATATTGCTAAACGTGTCTTCAAAATACACAAACAAAACTGAGTTGGGAAGTCATAGAGGACCCTACAATTTCCGTCCCCCCTCCCCTTTTTACTACCCCAGCTCCCCTTCTCTCCTCCTTCCCGCCCCCTTAATTTGACCTCCTCCCCATTTTCCTTATCCTCATCCCCCACCCCTTTGGAGATACCTAACCCAATTACATACCTGCTATTCATACATTCATACTCTGCCACATCCATTACCATCTAACACTTCAACTGTGCGCGCACCAAACACGATAGACATACCCTACATTTATCACCCCTCCTCTCCCTAGAGGGGTGGACACCGGGTCGGAAAAGGATACCTAACAAACTAGTCCTTTTATTTACAACACAAATAGCTTACAGTAGTCCCTATTCTTGTATTCAACGTCACGCTAGGAATTAAACTCATGAGACATGCAAGCACTAATGGAAACACGAAATGGAACCAGGACCTGTATAACTGGGTATTCCATCTGAATTATCTTCACGGTATATTGGTGCCACATGTATTTTCACTGTTTACTTGTATGTGGAGCTTGCTGTAAACGCTACTCTTATATATAAATAATGGATGCTGTAGGATAAAACACAGGGACAGGAGATGTCGTCTCTCTCCCCCAGTAAATACTATCACAGTAAATACCCAATTGGGGTGTTTGGGGTTGATAGACAGAACTCTCAGCTCTACCCATAGCACCCATACGGTATATCACTGCTGGAATTGTTTACACATGTTCGTATTCTACTATGTCATATATACCTGTATAGTGAACTTCGCAATAATGAATCTAGATGTATGACAATGTTCATTACCTATATATGTTATCTGTAAAACTTCAATAAAAACTACTGGAAAAAAAAACCAATAACCTTCCCTTAAGAATATATGGCATTTAATATCTTTGATGCTTGCTGTTGTTGGAAAGCTGCTGCAGATGTGAATTTTGCCATTTAAAATGTTCCTGGACAGATGGCTGAGCCCTTCTTGTTTTATTAAAAAGGACAGGAAAGCAATGAGGCTGTACCAGGAATTGACCAGTCAGATTTTCCAGAAATAAGAATTTATGGAAAGGTAATATACTGTAAGTAATTATGTACGGTACTACATATTTTACAGTTAGTGACAGGGTTTCTTTAATAAGATTACTAAATACCACGCATAGTATTTATTTGCATACATACTAATATACTACAATTGCATGAGGGGCAATATATCATTTTTTGCTGCTCACTAAAAACTAAGGTGTGTGTATCATCTTTACTATAGGTTCACAGTCTACACTAAGGTGACCAGGTGTCTTCAGTTTCCAGGGACTGGAAAGACTGGAGACTGGAGACTGTCCCCTAATAGAAAGTGCCCCTGGATGTATCCTCAGTTGTATATTGTGTCCTTGACTGCATCCCTGGCTGGTGGCCCCATTGACATTCAGGAGCCACTTGGCCAGGCTCTAGTTGCTAAGAATTGGATCTCTAACCCTCTCCTCCCCGTCTCTTCCTGGCAGGAAAGGAGGGGGGGCACAGGGCCCGTGCCTCTCTTCTGCACCCTCGGGTGTTGCGATGCTGTGGCGTTGCTTGAGCGGGCGCGTCATGCCGCAGGCGTGCGCGTGACGTCACAGCGTCACGTAATTACGGCGGAAGTGACGGCTGTGCCGCGACATTCATCTTCCTGAACGCCGGGGGAAGCACATGTGGAGTGCCTTATTTGGCACTATCCCTGCCGGAGGAGGGGAGGTGGGGGCGGCCTGCGTGCACCTGCAGCCCAATTAGGCATCCAATTAGTGGCCAGCACTCTGTACATAATGATCAAGCAGTTTGTGGGGATCTTCATTTAGTTCCTAACCTTCCATCAGACTGAACCACTGACCTAAAGTCTGGAGACAGGTAATTATCAGTATTTGTATACATTGATGAGTTGGATTAGACGTGACATATCCTGCATTGTGGGTCCGTTCCACGTCACTTCTTTTTATTGTGATAGTTACATCATTTCGGATAATTTATATCCTATTTTACCTACCCTTAATACACATTTTACCATTGTGGCACCTCACGTTTGTGCTCTTTCTTTGTCTCACCCCTGTTCCATTTCCCTCCTTTTTTGACCTTCCACCACTCCCATCCAGCACTCATACATCCTCACCAACACACCATCACACACTTCCATCTTGCACTCAGCCACCGTTGCATTGTTTTCTTTGCTGTTGTTTCTGCTTTTCATTGCATCTTGTTGTTTTTTATTTTGGCCCCTTGCACTGCACCACTTATCTCCCCACCCTTATGCTTCCCTTTTACTCACATTTATCACTTCACCTGCACTATCCTTACACCTCACTGTTTTTTCTCCCTATTACACTTCTTCTTTTTTTTCCATTTTTTCTCTGGACCCTTTCCTCTTGGTTCCTTTCTTTCACTCCCCATTCCTTTTTCCCATTCCCCCCTTACCCATTCCCCTCTCCTTCCCATCTATCCTCTCCAAACCCCCCCTTCCTTCCCCCCCCCCTTTTTTTTTGTCCCTTCCCCTTTATCCCCACTAGTCAGTCCGTTCCCCTCTTCCCCCACATGTTCTCCTCACATTCGTCTCTTTCCCCACATTCTCTGCCGTTTAATTTACGGCAATTATATAGATACCACCCTTTATTTACCACCCACTTTGACATACTGACATTCACATGTAGTTATATCTACCTTTCTTAATATCCCCATTTTTACCATCACCACCATAGGAATATTCATACATTGCTGACCCCAAAAATACAGACAACATCAAACAATTATAAACAGAGGTTTTTAAAAATATTGATAATGACATATATAATTTTCTATCTGTGCTAAACCTAATGCACTGATGGCACTGTTGTCTGTCATTTGATGCTTTGACTGCAGGTCCCACTCGCCTACCCCCACGCCCTTCCCCGGTCTTGGGAATTATCCACTTGATGTGACTCTTTGTAAGACACGCATGGGCGATCAGCCCTCTTTTCCCCCTGTTGACGTGGTGGACGGCCTGGGACCTCTGCCGGGACCCGGTGGGGGAGATCTCAGAGATTTTTAGGCTCAGGAGAAATTGTTTAAACACAATGTGATTGGTAATTATACTGATTAACATATATGTATTATATTATATTTTAATTTTTATGGTCATATCCATGAATTTCAATACGTAAATTTTGTTACAGCGCCTGAATCCTCTGAAGATGACCCAACGGGGTCGAAACACGTCAGATTTACCATCCTATCATAGCGCTTGAACATTGTATAATTTTGGGCCAGTTTTATTTGTGTTATCTCCTGTAGCACAGCTCTTATTTTAACCATCATGGTCATTTCCTGTGATCATGTTGGCATTGAAGTCCAACAAAATAAAAACCTTTTCAAGTTACAGCTTACGATTTTCATAATTTCTTGCTGCCTAGAAAACCCCACGGGGGATATTTCCTTTTTCTTCTTGACACTAATCGGGGTGGGCAGCACCCCATATCTTCTCAACACCTGTCCCTCCCCTTTTCCCACCACTTGATTGGACAGTGCAGCCCCAGGCGAAGGTGGGAGGCGCCAATGTGGTTGGCAGCATCAGTGGTTAGGAACTTTATCTCCCTCTCTAGATGCACATGAACCAGGGCAGAGGAGAGAGCAGCAACAGAACCTGGGAATGAACTCCAAGTTCACTATCAACTACTGGAGAACCCCAAGCCCAAGGACAGGCTGAGTGCAGATTGCAATGGTGGTGGACAACTGAGACTTGGGGAAAGTTATGGTGGAGTCTGTGTGTACTGTCTGTTTTCCACTATTTACTGTCTTCTTCTGTACTGACTGTCCCTACCGTCAACTACTCCCTCTATGCTGCCTGCCCCCACTATCAACTGCCCCCTCTGTCCTAGCTTTCCCCACCATCCCCACCCCGCCCCCTCTCAAAAAGTCCATTCCCACCATCAACTGCCCCCCCTCTGTTTTTCCTGTACCCACCTCCAACTTCCCTTCTCTGCACTGCATGTCCCCATCATCAACTGCTCCATTTGTACTGCCTTTCCCCACTATCAATTGCCCCCTTTTTACTGCCTGTCCCAGCATTCAACTGCTCCCCCTGTACTACCTGTACCCATCATCAACTGCCTCTATCTATACTGCCTGCCTCCAACATCAACTGCCACCCTCTGTACTGCCTGTCCCCACAATCAGCTTCCTCCCTCAGTATTGACTGCTTTCCCCATCAACTGCTTTCCTCTGTGCTGCCCATACTTGCCATCAACTGCACCCCTGTATTGCCTCTGCCCACCCTCAACTTCCCTCCTCTGTACTACCTGTTGTCACCATCAACTTCCTCTCTAGACTCCCTGTTGGCACTATCAAGTACTTCTTCTATACTGCCTGTCCCCACAACAAACTGCTCCTCTTTACTGCTTTTCCCCATCAATCACCTGCTTTGTACTGTCCGTCCCCACCATCACCTGACCCCCTCTGTACTAGCAGTCCCTACCATCAACTAACCCCTCTGTACTGCCTGTCCCCACCATCATTTGCCTCCCTTTGTACTGCCTGTTTTTTTTCTTTCATTGCATTGACGCCAACACAATGGCATTTTTTGCTCCCTCTGACACCAATGTAGGGGCATTTTTCCCTTCCCAAGACACCACTTTTTTTTAAGTCCACGGTGGTGTAAAAATCTAAAATGGAAAAACTATTAAGTGAACAAAAAGCATGCGACGCACACACTAAAAAGTGCACATAAGGGTGTGCTTTAGTCCACCCCCTGAAGGAGTAGGACCTCTGCCCTGATCTCCCAGGGTACAAGGCTTCTGACAGGGTTAACAGGTTACCATGGTCTGCCTAGCCAGAAGGCCTGGCAGACCCCATTCTTCTAGGCCAGCCGTAGCCCACAATCGAAAACTTGGTGGAGGAGCTCTCCCGAAGAGAGACCCCCCCAGAGGCAGGGGAGGAAAGAACCTGATGGCGGCACATCCTCCCCCTAGACATCAGGGCAAGCCCGGGGACTCACACCCGTCATCCAGTGAGAAAACACACACAAAAGTGAAAGTGAGACAAATGTGGGAGAAAAATAAATAGTAAAGAAAAAAAAATTGTGCACTGGCCGGGCACTGAGGCACCACTGATGCAGGACATTTTTTTGCTTCCACTGACACCAAATCACAGAAATTTTTTACCACTCCGATGCTGGGGAAATTCTTCCTTCCCCGCTTTTATTATTGCGAGTACAAGAACTGAGCCATATGTGTGCATTGTATATAGCAAATAGGCAGAAGTTTTATTTAACCATCTCCCTTTAAGCCATGCCTCAGGTCTTTTATAATTCTGATCATGCTCACATTTTGCCACGCTGTTTTACTTTTTGACTGTAAAGCCAGGCAGATTACACTCATGAGTATTGTTAACATTTACATATTGTTTATAATATTTTAATATTTTCAATATTGATTGAAAGGGGGGAGGGGGTTGTCATTTTGTGGGTATGCCTGTATATGTGGTCAGTAGTATGTCCTGGGGTTTATTTTCAAAACCTGGTTACTTTTAATTTTTTTTGTAACATTTTTTTATTAATATTTTCTGCATAGTACAACAAAAACAGATGACACAAAAGAAGGAAAACAAAACCGCGCCACACAGAACGGGTTTCCAAAAACAGGTATCAGTTAGAAAAACATCCGAAAACACACAAGGGTTCCTCCACAGGGGCGAAGCAGGTGCCATTAATTTCTGAACACAATCCCAGGCCTTAATGGTGGCTCGCATTGTGCCCATCAGTGGAAATTTAGCCCCAGAGCCTCTGTACACGAGGATACGCAGACTCTCATAGGAACCCAGTACTGCTGCTTCCAAGATCGTGGCAAAATCTCAATCGTCCCCAAGAAGCCATCTACGTGCAAAAATGTCCTGGCCAGTGAAGAAATATTTATAAAGATCAGGGAGAGCTAGCCCCCCTTGTCCCCAGGGCTCCTGAAGTGCTTTAAGGCCTATTCTGGGAGGGGAGTTTCCCCATACGAACAAACCAAAAATGCCATGTGCCCGACGGAAAAAGGAGTGTGGAATCAAAATAGGGGAGTTACGTAAAAAATATTTAAAAAAATGGAAGTATCTTCATTTTTAGAAGGTTTATATGATTCCTTCATATCTCAATTTTCCTTTTAAGGAGGTCCAACAGAGGCTGCAGATTCAGACCAAGGTAATCCGCTACCCTTGTAGATATGCAAACCCCTAAATAAGTAAATTGCATGAACCACTACAGTGGCAGCCCAGGGTCTGCCGTGGCCCTTGTACCAGAGTCAAGTGGTAGAAAAATGAATTTGTCCCAATTTACTTTTAGGTCTGAAAATTTCACAAAGTTATCAAAAATGCTAAGGGCTGCTCGAAGGGACAGGCCCAGATCCTTCAAAAACAGCAGCATATCATCCGCTAAATATTCCTTAATGTTCCCAACTTCCAAGGCCCCCACCTCAGGAGAGGAATGCAGCACCACTGCCAATGGTTCAATCATTAAGGAAAACACTATGGAATACCCACCACAAAGAAGGGGGCCATGGAAGACCCAATTTTTAATGCCATCCAAGGCTTACTGTCTAATAAGGACACCCACTTACAATAATGTGACCCGAAACCCATACATTCTAACACCACTTTAATATAACCCCAATCAACAGAATCGAAGGCTTTGGCCATATCCAGTGAGACCACCATACTAGTTCCAGTTATTTTGTGAGAAAACCTGGTTACTTTTTTCTACACACCTAGAACATTTTCAGAAAACAGCAAGGGAAACTGGGTGGACCTGAGTAATTAAACTCAGCTTCTTTTTTTACTTTTCACTAACTTCACTAACTACTTCATGCCGTGCATTTAACCCCTTCGTGATGGAGGTAAAAGAAATCCTAACACCTGAACAGAATTTCACAACTTAGACATGTGTTAGTAAAACTGTACATGTCATCACAACAACCTATTGTATCCAGGTGAATTAGAACTTGATTTTTTTAAGACAAATTGGGCTTTCATTTGGTGGTGACTAGCAATAGATGTCTCCTGTTTTTTCTTTTTGTGTTTTTTCAAAGCAAACTAGCCCAATTTTTTTCTTGTTATTACCATAACCTACTGCCAAAGAACAAATACATTCTTATGCTCCTGAGAATCACAGTGATACCACATATGTGTATGTTAGTTATTGTTTGTACTTGTAGTAGGGCCCAGAAACAATGGCGCACTTTATGTATTTTTTTAGCCTACCTAAAATTCACTGACCCTGACATTTGACCCCAACCTTTGACCCTGGCATTGACTTTTGACCCTGATCTTGATCCTAACTTTAACCCTGACACTGAACTAGATAAAACCCTGAACAAGCTCTTTCTTTCCTTCCATCTTTCCATTCAGGCCTCGTTCGTACTACTGCAATTCAATTTTGATCCAATGTAATTTGTGATTATGTAGTGTGACTTTCTTGCGACTTCATGCAGTTTTGATATAACTTTTATTCAACTTTAATGTGTCTGCGTTGGGGGAGTAAGGATGTGCCTGGAAGGAAGTTTGAGAAGTTACCAAAACCCCACCAAAATCACTTGTAAAATTGCACGCAGAAGCAATTTCTATGAGTTTGCATTGAAGTCCATGGGGCCAAAGTGGAGTCACACCAAAGTAGTACAGGAATAGTTTCCAAAATCGCACCATGCTGAATGGGCGCCATTTCATATAATGTGATTTGATTCTGTGCGACTCACATCTGAAATCACACTAGTGTGAATCAAGCCTCAGAAAAGAAAAAAACACAGGGGTGGGCTGAACAATGACTGATCACTGTGATAACCAATCAGAGGCTATGACAGTGATCACGAGATTGGGAACTGGGCTTCCCAGTTCCAGATTGTTAGTACGAGGCCCAGGGCTTGTGGTGCTATGTATGCATATATGAGGTCTTACAGAAGAAGACCCGCTTCATATGCAGTCACATTTACAGTATTTGCACAGTCAGGGGCAAGCGGTTAATTAAGAAGTAGGGAATGTGTATTTCTGCTGTGACGTTTATAAACAGCACTGCAGAAATAAGCCATGGGTTCCCACTGTGCCTGGCAATGCCTGTGATCTGTGCCATCACCCGATGATGCACAGAGCCAATGTGATTGGCTCTGTACCTTAGACCATTGTGATGATCAATTAAGTGATTAAGTGATTAAGTGCAAACACTATAGAGGAAGGAAAAGTAGTGAGCATAAAGATTTGTGAAAGGATCAGCAACAGATGATGGTTCATGATGATGGGTTTTCATTTATTATGGGATTGTTTTTTAACCCTTTACTTTTTCTCCCCTTCTCTTCTGTACACCATGCCTCTTAAATACCTTGGACTGTTTACTTTCCAAAAAGGGCTCATGGGGGGGGGGGGGGGGGGTATTTGTATTGTCCTGACATTTTAGGATCTCGAGAAATGAGATAGGCCATCAGTACATCAGGATTGATCCATTTTTAAATATATACACCATAGTTTGGAGACTATAAAAAAGACTACATAATATACACCTATTTGTTTTTTTTTTCCACCAAAGAAAGGTAGCAAAATACTTTTTGACCTACTTTTTTTAAGGAAGATTGTTTTTTGCAAAGTTTTATAACAAAATCTAAGAAAAACAACTTTTTTTTTTTAAATGTTCAGTCTTTTTCTTTTATGTAGTAAAAAAATAAAACAACCTTGTGGTGATTAAATACCACCAGAGGAAAGCTTTATCTGTCTCAAAAAATAATATAAAATTCATTTGGGCACAGCGTTTCATGACTAAGTAATTGTAATTCAAAGTGCGATAGCGCTGAAAATGGCCTGGGCTGGAAGGAGGTGACAGTCTGGTCTTGAAGATGGTTATGCACACATACACCAAGAAGATTCACCTGCAGTAAAAGTTTGGTGAATGTCAGAGAATGCCCTACAGCTAGACTCTCTGGAGACTCTCTGGAGCAACAAGACTGTATTGCTGGGATATAAAAGGTTTAGGTGAAGTTCTGTAGTCCTGCAGAGGGAGATGGGATGGGCTGACAACACTGCTTACCATTTCAGAGCAGCAAAGGAACTGTTTTTTTGTTTTTTGTTTTTTTATTATTATTATTTTTTTTAATCACATTTTTATTAATTTCCGCTTATACAAAATATTAATACTTTATTCACAATCACTTTCACAAAATTCTTCCCTTTTTTCCTCTCCCTCCCACCGTTATCCCTCTTTCTCCTTTAACATATAATACATCTATTTTATTTTCCTCTGTACCCTTCACTTCTCCTCTCAGACTCCCACCAACATTGAATATTTCCTTGTACTCTTAACCACTTCAGCCCCGGAAGGATTTACCCCCTTCCTGACCAGAGCACTTTTTGCGATAAGGCACTGCGTCACTTTAACTTACAATTGCGCGGTCATGCGACATGGTACCCAAACAAAATTTACGTCTTTTTTTTCCCCACAAATAGAGCTTTCTTTTGGTGGTATTTGATCACCTCTGCAGTTTTTATTTTTGCGCTATAAACAAAAAAAAAGCGACAATTTTGAAAAAAAAGCAATATTTTTTACTTTTTACTATAATAAATATCCCCCCAAAAAATAAAAAAACTAATTTCTTTCTCAGTTTAGGCCGATATGTATTCTTCTACATATTTTTGGTAAAAAAAAATCGCAATAAGCGTATATTGATTGGTTTGCGCAAAAGTTATAGTGTCTACAAAATAGGGGATAGATTTATGGCATTTTTATTATTATTTTTTTTATTAGTAATGGCAGCGATCTGTGATTTTTATCGTCACTGCGACATTATGGCGGACACATCGGACACTTTTGACACTATTTTGGGACCATTGTCATTTATACAGCGATCAGTGCTATAAAAATGCACTGATTACTGTGTAAATTAAATTGGCAGGGAAGGAGTTAAACACTAGGGGGCGATCAAGGGGTTAAGTGTGTCCTAGGGAGTGATTCTAACTGTGGGGGGGGATGGTCTTACTAGAACATGACAGAGATCACTGCTCCCGATGAGAAGGAGCAGTACATCCCTGTCTTGTTGCTAGGCAGAACAGGGAAATGCCTTGTTTACATAGGCATCTCCCCATTCTGCAGCTCCGTGATACGATCGCGGGCCACCGGCGGACATCGAGTCCGGGGGCGTGGTCACAGAGCACGCGGCAGGCGTGCACATGCCCCCACAATGCCACGATTTAAAGGGGACGTACCTGTACACCCATTTGCCCAGCCGTGCCATTGTGCTGATGTACATCGTCGTCGGCACTGGTCGGCATGTGGTTAAACTGTATCCAACCACTCCATATATTTACACATTTTTCTATTTTATCCTCTCCATAATGATACCATTCTTCCATGTTGTAGATAAATTCTACCCTTTTAACCCGATCTCTTATCGTTAGGCTTTCTGGTGATTGCCAATATTTTGGAATCCAGTATTCTGCTGCATTTATTAGGTGATATATTAGATGATTATCACTGATTTCTGTATTTGCGGCATTTTATACAGTCAAAACAAGGGAAAATGTGCATGTATTGTGCAGAAGAACTGTGTATCATTTTTTTTTAATAATGTTGACCTGACATACACATTAAAGCATAATGCCCCATACACACGATCGGAAATGCCGCCAGCAAAACTCCGATGAGAGCTTTTGGTCGGAAAATGCGACCATGTGTATGCTTCATCGGACTTTTGCTGGCGGAATTCCAGCCAGCAAAATATTGAGAGTAGGTTCTCTATTTTGCGGTCTGAAAAAGTTCCTATCCGAAAATGCGATCGTCTGTATGCAATTCCGACGCGCATAAAATCACGCATGCTCGGAAACAATTCGACGCATGCTCGGAAGCATTGAACTTCATTTTCTCAGCTTGCCCTAGTGTTGTACGTCACAGCGTTCTTGACGGTCGAAAGTTCAGAGAACTATTGTGTGACCGTGTGTATGCAAGACAAGCTTGAGCGGAATTCCGTCGGAAAAACCATCCAAGATTTTTCTGACGGAAATTCCGCTCGTGTGTACGCAGCATAAGGGAAATAAATAATTTCACAATAGATAAATCCAAATAAATCCTTTTTTTAAAGGAATCAGCGGATTGGTCAGTCTCTGGCTGTGAATAGATGTGTTACATGTAGCATTTTACTGAGAAGCAATATAATTTTCAGCAAGTGTTCAATCTGCACAAATGAATGCAGCACACTTGAATATGCCCAAGAACTGCAGTACTGGAATCTCATATCAAACCAAAATGATGTCTTTACACAATGTACTCTAGTTGCACTAAATAATAAATGCAGTATTATATCCGAAAAGTACTTTACAGCTTTAAATTTGAAATACAAACTTGAAATCCATATCATCTTATCTTAAACATTTAGAAATAGAAAGTTCTCGTTTTTCTGCAGATGTGACGGTTATTTTCTACACTTCCTGATGACTGAAGACATAACCATAGTTGCTGTTTCTAATATGATCTATGTCCTTATACAGAACGTACCGTTTTTTTCATTGATAATTATGACATACATGTAAAAGAAATCAACTTAATAAAAATATTGTTATTAATGGGTTTCTGTGTATTGTCTTGATAAGGTTGGAAATAATAGGTTGGAGTTCTACTTAAGTTGTTTTTCATTTTATGTATAATATGTGCGTGTCAGTTGTAAGACGTAGCTTAAGTCTTTCCAGATGTGTCCAGCGTCATGTATGTTGAAATTATACTGCTTGTTACCTTATATGGAAATTTGCTGAAATATGCGATCCTGTAACCAGTCTATAAAAAGCCCCAATAAAGAGCCGACAAGTTCAGTTGATAGTACGGGACCTTTAAGGCTCGGAGTTGATATACAGAAACTTTCTGATTCTGTGTCTTACTTCTTTAATAGAGCTAAATTTGGCAAAGCAATATAAACTAGAAGCAGTTAAGTTGAAAACTGCACTTATCATTTCTGGCGCCCGGAAGTAGGGACACACCGATGAAACTTCAAGAGGTGGATGAATTGGACTGACGGAACAAAAGCACAGGCATTCCGGGAACCACAGATTGAAAAACCTGGCCAGGTAAGAAAAAGCTTTATTTTTCTTATATTCTGTGCTCCCCTGATTTGTGCCTATCCGTTCTGTCAGTTATGGTTCTCCTGGTTTTAAAACACCAGCCTCTGTAGTGGTGAGTCTAGAATTACTGCATATTGTGGTTTATATTGCTGGAATTAATTGTTGTTTTGTTTTCTGTCTGTCTTGTTGAGAAAGTGAATGAGCCTTGCCTAGGTTGGTATGAATTGAAAGAATATCATCCCAATGAGCAGTAGAATGCGTCCTTAACCTCGCAAGAGGACTTTGGGGGTCTGCCGCTTAAGTTTGATATTCAATTTAATTCATAAACCATAGACGGGTTGAAAGTATAAGCCCTGTCTGCTCCATAAAGCAGGGATAAGAGTGTATGAGAGGGATCCCAGATACAGGGGGAATGAGGTCTCCATAAGCCCGGAGATCTAGTCGGTTACCTGGTCACTTAAAGGAATGCTTGTATATGTTGTAGCTGTCAGTCTGGTCATAATATTTGTCAGTTGGCTAGCATATAAAGTAATTCGATTTCAGAAATCTCATCCTGGAGAGGTTTTTAGTATTCTGGCACCCTAGGAGGAAGGCAACGAGGAACTAGTGTAGCTTTTTTAGTATTTTGTATTGTACACTAAGTGTCCCACACGCTACCTAGGCACGGACTGTCAGAATGGGCCAGCAGAACACGAAACCCCGTCAGGGAATTGTGGCGCATTATACGGTACCACAGATAATTAAAAACATCTATGGGAAAGATGAAGCGCGGGACTTAAAGGATGTCCTTCGTAAATTTAAGGTGAAAGGAGCAGCGGGTTTAAACCCGGATGTATGGAGTGAAATAAAAAGGGACAGACAAGGAGAGGTGTTAGAGAAGCAATGGATGCGTCAGGTTCAATGCTTAATTAAGGTCTCAAATAGAGCGAAAGAAGAGGGGTGGAAATATAATCCAGATTGTGATGGTTGGGATATGAAAGATAGAAGAACAAAAAATGTTGAAATTTTAAATAATCTTAGTTCAACCATCCCACCCCCATATACTGACATAGAGCAAAATTCGCATAAGCCAGGGTTATATCCTGTACTTGAGGGGAGAGGATGGGTTTGTCAGGTTTGTGGAACACAGAATCCAGAATGGGCAATAGAATGTGTGCATTGTGGGGCACAAAAACCTCATTCAGAAACTGTAGCCCCCGTACGCACTGATACACGCATTGTACAGGTAAATAATCCAGAATTTGGACAAGCAGCCCATCCAAACGCCCCACCTACTATTACTCGTAGGATGCAAATAAGGACTTGGAAACCTTGGTCAGCAGACACTCTTATGGCATTAATACAGAGCGCCCCAGACCCGGTAGCAAAGCCAGCTGCTTTCTGTAGATTTGTGACACAGTTAATGAATACACATGAAGCAACCTGGCAGGATGGGGAGGATTTATGCAGACACAAAATGACTCTGACCCTGTTTAACCAGTTTATGACTGAAATAGGTCCGCACCGACCTGCAGACCGAGCTGACGGGGATGGCAATCTAGAGGCAGGACATGTCAGACACATAGACTCAAGGGCCCCTTTTATTGTTAGATTAGAAGCTTTCTGTCAGACAAAACAACAGGAGAGGGGGTCCATATCACCCATGAAACAAATGCCAGGACAGACTGTATCAGAATTTTACTTATCTATGGAAAGTATGATGGCAGATGAGGGATTGGATTTGGCTCTGCCAGTCACGATCCGAGCCTTCAATAGACAGTTTATGGAAGGATTAAATCCACAGATAAGTGAAAGACTGAAAGCCTGCACACCAGAATGGAGGGCAATTAGAGATAGAGGGTCGTTGTTACAGAAGGCACAAGGCATAGAGGCGGACTTGGCAGAAACCAAAGGGAGGAAACATCATGCAATCAATGCGATTGTGGGTCCCCAAGAGCAAGGTAGAGGTTCCTCTCGCAAACCCCTTATCTGTTACTACTGTAACAAGATTGGTCACATCAGACGCCACTGCAGGAAAAGAATAAGGGATGAAGGAGATGAAGGTGTTGATTCTCCAGTTAATCAGAGAAGAAACCAGCCCAGGGGCAACAACAATAATGGTGACATAAGGCGACAGGGAGATGATCCACGGGCATGACTCGCCCCGGTTTTAGAAAGATCCAAAACAAAGATGCTTAAGACCACTATAACGGTTGGTAATAAGAAAATTTCTTGTTTAGTTGACACAGGAGCTTCACGCTCGTTACTTTCTGATTCTGAACTACTCCCTGAGCAAGAATCACCTGACACTATATTGATAACTGGATATGATGGCATTTTAGCCGACGCCCCGCTGACAAAACCTCTAAAAGTTAAAATAGGGAACCACATGTTCCTTTCACGTTTTCTGGTATCTAGAGGAGCCCCCACTAATTTGCTAGGAGCTGACATTTTGCAGAAAATAGGAGCTAACATTACCTATCACCCAGATGGTACTGTCACCTTAGCTATAGGGGATAATCAAGAACACATGGAGATGTGTAACCTGATACAATACCTGGAGGAGGAATCGGAACTGTCCGGTCCATCTCCTCCAGATTTGGATCAGATCTTGTCATCCCTTCCGGAAGAACTATGGGAGAAACATCCAGCTGATGTTGGACTTTTGCCCATACCTCCGGTTACCCTACAGCTGATTCCAGGAGCAGTGCTTCCCCAACAAAAACAGTATCCACTCAGTGCACCCCAAGAGGCAGCCATAGAAATGCAGGTCCAATCCTTGTTAAAAAGTGGAGCTCTAAAAGAGGTAAAATCACCGGCGAATACTCCTTTGTATCCGGTTAAAAAGAAAACAGTAGCCGGTAGTCCGGTTTAGTACAGAATGGTCCAAGACCTCAGAGCAGTCAACAAAATACTAGCCCCGATGACACCTTTAGTACCCAATCCACATACGTTATTGTCACAAATACCATCAACCAGTATGTACTTTACGGTTATAGATTTGGCCAACGCTTTCTTTTCCGTCCCGCTTGCGGAAGAATGCCAACCATGGTTCGCATTTTCCCTCAAAAATCGACAACTAACCTGGACACGCCTACCTCAGGGTATGGCGCATTCACCTACCTTGTATTCGCAAGCATTGCAAACGGTGTTGGGAGAATGGGTACCACCAGAGTCCTGTGTGTTGTTACAATATGTGGATGATTTATTGTTATGCTGCCCAGACAAGGAAACTTGTTTGGCTATCACCCTTAATTTGTTGCGATTTTTGGCAGAAAAAGGTTGCAAGGTTAATAAGAAAAAGTTGCAAGTGTGTCAGAAAAAAGTTATCTTTTTGGGACATTGTATATCACAGGGTACAAGACATCTCACTGAGGAGAGGGTTCAAGTGATAAAGGGAATGTTACCCCCACGGAATTTCAAACAATTGCGTATGTTTTTAGGTATTGTGTCATATTGTAGACAATGGATACCACATGCTAGCGCTTTGATGCAGCCATTATACGATTGTTTGAAAATTGTACCGTATGTGCTTACAGAAGTAGCTTATGAGTCGTTTGTCACTTTGAAAAGGTTATTGATTTCTGCCCCGGCTATTGGTATTCCAGATTACACCAAGACATTTCATTTGTACATTGCTGAAATCACTGGACACGCCACAGGTGTTTTGACACAGGCACATGTAAAACAAAGACCCGTTGCTTACTTTTCAGCAGCATTAGATCCAGTGTCCAGAGGTTCACCGTCCTGTGTACGGGCGGTAGCAGCGGTGTCGATAATCCTAGATAAGTCATCAGAGATTGTTCTAGACAATCCGGTTGTAGTGCATACCACACATGACATACATGCAATCTTGTCTCAAGTACAGCCCAAACACATTTCCATGGCTAGGCAATTAAGGTTACAGTGTACTTTACTCTTACCTCCAAATGTCACTTTTCAGCGCTGTACAACCTTAAATTTGGCCACCTTTTTGCCTCTTCAGTCACCAGATTTGGCAAGGGGGAATAATAGTGCTAATAAGGAAGGAGATGAGGAAACTGACACCCTTCTGTTTAAAGAGGTAGATGAGCACGATTGTTTTCAGCTCATGGAACAGGAAACAATGGGATTCCCACATGTTACAGATACACCGATTTTAAACGCTGAGCACACTTTGTACATAGATGGCAGCAGGTTTGCTGATGACAAGGGTAAATATCACACAGGGTATGCCGTAGTGACTGATACACAGGTGATTGACGCACAGCCCTTACCAGCCCACATGTCAGCACAAGAAGCAGAATTAAAAGCTTTAGAACAAGCCCTAGAATACTTAAAAGGACGAGAAGGGAATATTTACACTGACTCTGCCTACGCTTATGGTGTAGCGCACGATTATGGCCATATATGGAAGGCTAGAGGTTATCTGACAGCAGCAGGTACACCTGTAAAACATGGAGAAGGGATTAAGAGAGTCCTGAACAATCTTCAAAAGGTTAAACGAGTGGCCATTATGAAGATCGCGGCACACACGAGCGCAAAAACAATTGAGGCAAAAGGAAATGCATTTGCAGATTTGACTGCAAAACAGGCAGCTCTAGGGGAAGGAAGCCCTGAGACCTTAGCAGCGGTAGAGGTGAGTATCCCAGAACCAACATGGCAGCAGCTGAGTAAATTACAGGAGCAAGTAGGGGAGAGCGAGAAAGATAAGTGGGTCAGAATGGGAGCAGCACCAGACCTTGACAATGTATGGAGGGAAGGAGGCAAAGTATGCCTGCCTGCCTCTCTGTACCCAGCAATGGCAGCGGCAGTTCACCTACCCACACACGTCAGTTCCAATTCCATGTATAGGATTGTGAACCAAGGATGGCTCGCCCCTGGATTCAGTAGTACTGCAAGAAACTACTGTGCAGCCTGCCAAATCTGTCTCCTGAATAACCCAGGACAGAGAGTAAAAACCCCACGGAAACACCAGGTTCGGGCCCAATACCCCTTCCAGAGACTGCAAATTGACTACATACAAATGCCTAAGAGCGGCCCCTTTGAATTTGTCCTCGTGTGTATCGATTTATTCTCGGGTTGGCCCGAAAGCTATCCAGTAAAATCAGCCACAGCAAAAGCCACAGCCAAGAAACTGATCACTGAGTTAATACCTAGGTTTGGTCTTCCTGAAACTATAGAATCAGATAGGGGGACACACTTTACAGGAGAAATCATGCAGAATGTGATGACCATGTTAGGGGTTCAACAAAGTTTCCACACCCCTTATCATCCACAGAGTTCAGGATCAGTGGAAAGAGTAAATGGGACAATAAAGTTGAAAATACAAAAAGCCATGCAAGAGTTAAACAAGCCATGGCCAGAATGCCTGCCTTTGGCTTTGTTCTCTATAAGATACACTCCAACAGGGAAAACAGGATTATCCCCATATGAAATACTTTTTGGGAATGCACCTAGATTAGGTCTATACTTTCCACAGAGTATGCAATTGCAATGTGATAGTTTGACTGCATATGTGATACAATTACAACAACGTCTAACTAAGATCCACAAAAGTGTGTATTCTTCTCTTCCAGACCCTAACTCAATAGCAGGTACACATACACTGCTACCAGGAGATTATGTATATGTTAAGAAACACACAAGAAAGACATTGGAACCTAGATTTGAAGGTCCTTATCAAGTGCTTTTGACCACAGCCACTTCAGTGAAATTAGAAGGAAAAGCAGCCTGGATCCACGCATCACACTGCAAAAAGAGTCTTGAACCAAGAGAAACAGAATGAAGATCCTTCTAACTATGATAATAGTGCTTGAATGTTTTCAAATGTTTGTTTATACATGGACTCCGGGTATCAATGTAACAGTTCATGAAAATAGTACTGATCTTAGATGGGTAAATCAGGATAAGAGTATAACACAATATCCTTACTACGAATGGTATACGGTAGGAAATTTCACGGTGTCAGGACAGGAGGGTCCTTTTTATATGATGCAGAATATGGAATCACCAGTAGTGTGGATAAAAGCTAAATCACAAGCACAAGTAAACATAACTTTCCATTGGAGGGACAATTTAACATGGCCCTTTAATAACACACCACATAAATGTCATAAGTTAGGTCCATCAGAAACATGGAGAGAAGTAAAAGACAAATTACTACAGTTACTTAGAACTCCGAATTCAAAAGAATACGAGATAGCACAGAAGGGAAAAGGTCCTAGACCAGCAAGGGGAAGTGGGCAATTCAATCTAATAGGTCCTCTTAGTACCAATCAATCTGCAACTTATATTTGTACAGCATGGTATTTTGTACCAGTAAGGAAATGGGAAAACACAACAGGAGGATATATACAATGGCAACATTATGGTTTCAATATAAAAATAGAAGACGCTCTACCCACCATCTTCGAATCCTCTGTATTAACTCCTATTCCTAGATCTTGCATAAATGTTTCGGTATCACAACAGAAAACAAAAATCAAATTTAATGTAACTTTTCCCCAGCTACCAGAATGTAGGTATCGCCGAGAATGGTATGATACAGTTCTGGGAGCTGCAGGAACTGGAATGGGAATAATGAATGGGATACAGATGGAAATGATACAAAATAAGTGGAACCGTGCAGGAAGTCACATAGCTGATAGTTTAATAATTACAAGCAAATGGTTACCTACAACATTCGAAACACAAATTAGCCAGGTACAATTAACTAAATATCTCAATATTATGGTTAATCACACAGCACTAGCCAGTCTGGAGTTGTGGAAAGAAAATCAGGAGTTCATAAACATTACTCAATGTGCTTTTTCTACACTATCTTATCACATTCAAATTAATAGAGCTCGAGATGAGCTACGATTAGGGAATTATCGCACTTGGATGAACTATTTCAAGGGTTTAAATTTAGAAAGTACATGGTTTGAAGTACCAGGAAAAGAAGTTGAATGTGAGGAAAGATGGTGTGCTGGAAGGTTTGATGTATACAAAGTGGAGGAGGTCCAGGTAATGTGTAAGTTAATAGTGATGCCACTCCTGATAGGAAAGGATCTACCTGAATTTTGGTATCCTGAGATTTATGGACACTATGTAGATACACAAAACATGACTCATGATCTAAGTCTATGTGCTAAAACTAATAAGGGAATAGTCTGTGGAAGAAGTTCTCCAGTCTATGAACCTTGCTTATTGAAACATCAATCTAACATATGTAAGTTTCAGAGACTACCAGCAGGTGTAGGAAACAGATTTATGGAGATAGGACCACAACATATTTGTTTAGTCACAAATGATCAGGAAACTATGGAAAGTTTAAATAAAACGGCCCCTTTTTCAGGATGCGTAAAGAATGTTAAAATGCTTAAATGGCAAAATGACACTTTCCTTTTTGAACCAGATGCACATAGAATATTTAATCTAGAATGGACGGTAGATAATCTTACTGATACTACTCCTTTTATAATATCATTAGAGCCCTTACAGCAAATCTTAAATGAGTCCGAAATACTTAGAAAACACATAGAGACACAAGAACATACCCTTCAAAATAATCTAATATCTGCGGTTATAGATAAAGGGAAATTAATACATTTATCCTCACAAATAAGAGATGAAACAACACATCATTGGTATGATGTATTTGCTGGATGGTCACCCACTGCTACGGCAATTTTTAATTGGATGCTCAATCCGATACTTATTCTAATTTTAGTTTTTGTACTGCTTACCGTGATAAACTGTTGCTTATATAGGAAGATTAAGGCACGAACAGATAGAATGGAAAGAGAAAGGTATTAGGAACTCCAATGACAAAAAGGGTAACTTGACATCACCCCTTTTCTATTCTCTTTGCTTATAAGATGCAGGTATGGATTTGAGGGATGAGGGTAAATAAAGAAGACTTATCCTCCTCTGACAACCCGCGGTCAGGGATAGCACTCTTTGAAGTATCGGCTGTTCACTTGTTTGCAAGGACCCAGAATCGTGGAGGGGATGATGTCAAAGGGGGAAATTGATAAGGTTGGAAATAATAGGTTGGAGTTCTACTTAAGTTGTTTTTCATTTTATGTATAATATGTGCGTGTCAGTTGTAAGACGTAGCTTAAGTCTTTCCAGATGTGTCCAGCGTCATGTATGTTGAAATTATATTGCTTGTTACCTTATATGGAAATTTGCTGAAATATGCGATCCTGTAACCAGTCTATAAAAAGCCCCAATAAAGAGCCGACAAGTTCAGTTGATAGTACGGGACCTTTAAGGCTCGGAGTTGATATACAGAAACTTTCTGATTCTGTGTCTTACTTCTTTAATAGAGCTAAATTTGGCAAAGCAATATAAACTAGAAGCAGTTAAGTTGAAAACTGCACTTATCAGTCTGTAATTATATATGTACATGTAGGAGACCATATGCATGAACATGTGCTGATTATATATGTAGGCTTGTGGTCTTGCTTTGCAGCGTTACACACAGTGGTTGCACTCCACTGCTCTTTCTTACAATGCGAATCTGTGTGTTTGTTGGCAGGTGCAATTAGCTTGCCAGACAGCAGTGGGCCATGTTGCCATTATAGCATGGGCAAGGAAAATATGCAATTAGGTGTTAGCTACGCTTTTAGAAAAGTCCCTCCTTAGTGCATGTAGTTAGTGCCCTTATAAATGCCAGTGTAGGTGGGGCCCAAGGTAGATGGGGCATGGGAGTGAGATACCCCAAAGCTGCTAAAAATGTAGTCTCCCGCAGTGCTGATTTAAAATGCCCATGTTCAGGGCTAAAGACCCAAGTGAGGTGGTACAGAACATGGGGGAATAGCTGTAGTCACCCTGTTTCCCCTGACCTTCCTCTGCAGGCCCTGGACTAGGGTGCCATAAGGCCTCTTATGCAGTGGCGTTTGGTGGAGCAAACAACCTCCCCTGGGCCGCCGGTGGAGCGGCACTACCCCCCCCCCCCCGCTGCACTAACACAGCCCACCCCACCACCACCCACTGTCCTTACCTTGGATGTGGGCAGTGAGAGCGTAGCAAGCTCAGGGAAAGCTGCTCCGGTGAACTGTGTCCTCTCCTGGAGCAGCTTCCATGGTGTCTCCTCCTCCCGGCGCTAGGCGTCCAATAGAATCGCCTGACGTTTTGGTCCATCAGAAAACAGGTTCCATACCTGCTTCCCAATCCTGATTGGCGGGGAGGAGGATCAGTGTTGCAACAGCAAATTTTCAACACACCTGGGTGGGCTCCAGACGCAATGCTCTGCGTCCTGAGTCCACCCTATTTTGAAGCCTATTAGAGTATATGGCTCTAATCAGGTTCTTCAAAAAAACCCTGGTCACTCTAATTCATATGCCCGGTGACCCTAAAGGGGCCAGGCACATGAATAGGGGGCGGCAGCGGTGGCTGTGGATAGATTCACTCTACATGATTGTGATGTCATTTCCTGTTTCTGTGTTCCTGCTGTTTTCCATTGAAGTTAAAAAGGCTCAGCCATGGGAGCAAATAAGCAGATTTCATTGTTAAGGTTTGCATATATTAAGCAAATGTATGAAGTTTTAAATAGAGGTATGGCGCTTCCTTATAAAGTATGTACTTGATATTA
The DNA here is from genome assembly GCF_042186555.1 of Aquarana catesbeiana. Taxonomy (NCBI): domain Eukaryota; kingdom Metazoa; phylum Chordata; class Amphibia; order Anura; family Ranidae; genus Aquarana; species Aquarana catesbeiana. The sequence goes on from NC_133327.1 coordinate 26,935,528, forward strand.
ATGTGACCGATATGAACTATACCATACACAAACAGTGATAAATAATCATATAAGTGCCCCCATAACTGGTAAAATATATGTGATACGAAACGTGAAGAAGACCCTAATTAGGTACCATATACCTATATGCCCAGGTAGTTTCCAAAAAGTACCACTAAGTGTGGCTGCTGATACACTATGCAGCTAATATGATGATTCCAACATATATATATGCAAAAAATATAAAAATTAATATAATATAACAGTGCAATCAAATCCAAAAAATTGTTATGTACCCAATGTGTAATAGCTTATATGGATAGAAAAAATGTTCTGTCACAAGTAATGCATCCCAAACTGCAAATAGCAGAAAATTATATGTATATAAATATGCAAAAAAGTTGTATACCAGTGCAATCAAATCCAAAAAATATGTATCCAAATGATCTACACAATGTGTCTCAACATAATTGAATAAAGAAAAAATAATAAAAAATAAAAAACACAAAAAACTGTCACACGTGATACGTCCCAGATTGCAATTAGCAGATGAAAAAAAGTTCCAAGAGCTTGGTGACTGTGGTGCCCTTATAGATGAAAAATCCGTGACTTCTGTGCTCCCCCTTTTGGCTTCCCACTCACCGACTCCCACTGCCCCTGCAGGGGTAACAGACACTTCAGGATCCCAATCCCGTCCTCTTGGCCGATATTCCGTGGTCACTGAGATAGGATGTCCTCTCTCCCAGGCGTTTCCAAATAGCCTCTTTGTACCACCTCCTTATACCACGTCCAAGACAGGGATCCCCAAAGAAATCCTCATAAAAAGAGATGCCACCTCATAGTTTAGTAATTAAATTAAAACTTTATTACCGTAAAAAAGCTCCCCACATGGGAAAGATTAAAAGCATGTAACACTACACTATGGGTGAAGCCGAAAGCCAGGAAGTAATTCACCGCAGCGTGCGGTCCAGCTGCGTTCCAGGCTCTCTCGCTCCGTACCCGGAAATGATGTAAGTGCGTAGCTCCTCCTTACGCGTTTCGTCATCGACGGTTTCAATAAACGTCGATGACGAAACGCGTAAGGCGGAGCTACGCACTTACGTCATTTCCGGGTACGGAGCGAGAGAGCCTGGAACGCAGCTGGACCGCACGCTGCGGTGAATTACTTCCTGGCTTTCGGCTTCACCCATAGTGTAGTGTTACATGCTTTTAATATTTATATACATATAATTTTCTGCTATTTGCAGTTTGGGATGCATTACTTGTGACAGAACATTTTTTCTATCCATATAAGCTATTACACATTGGGTACATAACAATTTTTTGGATTTGATTGCACTGTTATATTATATTAATTTTTATATTTTTTGCATATATATATGTTGGAATCATCATAATAGCTGCATAGTGTATCAGCAGCCACACTTAGTGGTACTTTTTGGAAACTACCTGGGCATATAGGTATATGGTACCTAATTAGGGTCTTCTTCACGTTTCGTATCACATATATTTTACCAGTTATGGGGGCACTTATATGATTATTTATCACTGTTTGTGTATGGTATAGTTCATATCGGTCACATTAATATCAAGTACATACTTTATAAGGAAGCGCCATACCTCTATTTAAAACTTCATATATATGTTAGTCCTCTTTGAGGGCTTAACTAAAGGTGGCAGCATACCTTTCTTTCTTTTTTCTTTTTCCTCTTCCCCCTTTTTTCTCTCTTTGGGGTTTTTTACCCCTTGCACCTTCTATTACTAACCCCCTTCCCCTCCCCCCTCCCCACCCCCTTGGTCTTTTTCCTCCTCCCTCTTGTTTCCATATCTTGTCCCCCTCTTTCTGTCCTAAGCGCAGAGGTTTTGTGTTTTTTGTATTAAGCAAATGTAGGCTATATACATACATTTTTTTTGTTTAATTAGTTTTTATTGAAAAACAAAGAAAGAGAATACAGTATACAGAGCATATACCGAGCAATATACATAACAAAACCGTAAGTGGTCCATATATCATAAATGACATGTTGTTAACACGACAGGAGACTGACTATTGCATAACATAGGTATTGTGTTATATGGTCTTAATTACTAATGTTGTCTGCCATCAAGTGATGTATGCAGCAGAGACTGCTCCAGAGGGGGCCACCAAAAAAAAAAAAAAAAAATCTGATCATGGTATAATCCTCAGTATAGAGAATAAGAAGGGATAGGGTAAAAAAGAGAGAGGAAAGGGAAAGAGGTGGAGTAATTACAGGGGGAAGAAGAGGGGGGGAAGAGAAAAAGGGTTGAGTTAAGGGGGGGGGGGAGGGGGGTCTGCCTCAGTCCACACTCCCTAGCATAGCAAGATTAACAAGGAACACAGTATTTATTTACCTTTCGACATAATCTCTGCATAGGCAGTGGTATATTTAAAGGTGAACCAGCAGGACCATATTTTCGTTACCAGATCTGATTTATTCCTAAGGGAGTGTGTGAGGTCTTCCATGTAGTATGTGTGATCTACTTCTAATAGCCATTGGCGTAGTGATGGAATGGTTGATTGTTTCCAAAAACGTGGAATGAGTGCTTTTACTGCGTTAAGCAAATGTGGCATTATTGATTTTTTATATGCTCCTGCTGGTGAGCCTGTACAATGAAGTAGCACCACCCATGGATCATTAGATATTTCAAAACCTTGGATCTCTTTTATCCAATATAAGATAGTTAGCCAGTACGGGCGAATAAATGGACAATACCACCAGACGTGGGCGTGTGTAGCTCTCTCGCCACATCCCCGCCAACATAGAGGTGATGTCTGTGGAAACGTCTTATGAAGCACCGCCGGAGTATAGTGCCATCTTGTAATCAATTTATAGTTCACCGCCACTGTTTTGGATGCCGTGGAGGATGTGTGGGCCATTAGCAGGATAGTAGATTTCTGTGCCTCTGATATCTCCTTATGGAGATCTTTTTCCCAACTGGCTAGGAAAGTAGGGTGTCCTGTGGTTGATAAAGACTGTAGTGCCTGATAGAAGTAGGAGGTAGGTTTCTCAACTGGTTGATCATCCAAAAGGCCCCTTCTATAAGCATGAGTTCTGATGTGGTCCGAAAAGGTTTTGGGAGGGAGTGAAAAAAAGCTTTCAGTTGGCGGTATTTCCAGTGTTCCAAGGGCGTGGTCGTTGTGTTAGGTGACAGTGTGGACATGGGTACTATGCCCACCTGAGTGGTGACCTGGTGAAGAAGAGGTGTGTTGCCCATGTTCCAAGTGTAGGATCTGGGTTCCATGTTTCCGGGTGGAAAATAGTCATGGCCAGTTAGTGGCATAAGAGGGGAATTGTATTGCCATTTATGTGTCTTACTTAGAGAGTCCCATACCATAAGAGTTGAAAGTGTGAGCAGTGAGGTATTTGCAGATAGAGTCCTGTGTTTCTTAGAAATCCAAACTTGGGTAAAGAGATTTGATTGGCTTAATGACATTTCGAGGTGAACCCATATTTTGGAGTCTTTATGATATTTCCAGTCAGAGATTCTATTCAGCATTATGGCCAAGAAATATTGCTTAACGTTAGGTAAAGCCAAGCCCCCTTGGCGTTTAGATCTGACCAGAAGGTCCCTGGCTAATCTGGGACGCCTTCTGTTCCATATATATTTGCTTATCAGTGATCTGATCAATATAAAGAATCCCGCAGGAATTCCAAAGGGTATCATCTGAAGCATGAATAGCAACCTGGGTAGAACGTTCATTTTTACAACACTAATCCTCCCTAACCAGGAGTGCGCCAATTGTGTCCATTTTTGTAAATCTGATCTGATTGTGTTAAGGAGGGGTATGAAGTTAGTGCGAAATAGAGATGTTAGTTTAGGAGTAAGGTATATACCTAAGTATTTCATTTTTTCTTTTTGCCAGCTAAAGGGGAAGGATTGTTTAAGTTGGGATACAGTATGGGTAGGTACAGGAATATTTAGTATTTCTGATTTGGTCATATTGATTTTAAAATTGGAAACGACACTGAATTGTGAGAAGGCTGACATGAGATTAGGGAAAGAAATTTGGGGCTGTTGTATATAGAACAAAATATCGTCAGCGTAAGCTGCATATTTGTGTTCAAAGTTATCTACGGTGATTCCATGAATACAAGGGTTATGTCTAACTGTCGAGAGAAAGGGTTCTAGGGATAGAGCAAATAAAATAGGTGAAAGAAGGCAGCCTTGGCGCGTGCCATTAAAGAGTGTGAATGGCTTACTCAAAGTGCCATTTATACGTATTTGTGCCGTGGGGAAGTTATATAAGGTGGATATGTGTGAAAGGAGGGAGGGGCCAATTCCCAGGTGAGACAGCGTCGCCATGAGATACTCCCAGTCCACCCTGTCAAACGCCTTTTCTGCATCTGTTGAAAGTAAAAGGGTGGGCTGGGAGGATCTTCCCGCATAGTCTATTAAAGACAGGGTACGGAGTGCATTATCACGGGCCTCTCTGCTGGGAATAAATCCAGTTTGGTCTGCAGAGACCCAACTTGGAATTAGAGGTAGGAGTCTATTCCCGATGACCTTGGCGTATAACTTAGCATCTAAGTTCAACAGGGAAATGGGGCGGTAGCTCCAAAAGCTGCTAGGATCCTTGCCAGGCTTAGGTATCACGGTGATGTGCGCATGCAGGGTTTCAGGTCTTAGGGTCTCACCCGCAGAGTTCGCATTTGCATATGAGGCCAGGCGGGGCAGTAGGATATCTGCGAATGTTCTATAGTAGAAAACTGTAAAGCCATCTGGCCCAGGTGCTTTGCCATTGGCCATGGCCTTCAATGCAACGCGAAGTTCCGAGGTAGTAAACTCCCCCTCCAAAGCAGCTAGTGTGTCTGGTGGAAGTTTGGGTAAGTTAGCCTGTAACATATAATCGCGTATTAAGGTCGCCCGCGTGTCACTGTCTTTCACCGTGTTTTGAACGTGGTACAAATGTTGATAGAATGTTTGGAATTCTTTGGCTATGTCCGACGTTTCATATATTAGGTTGTCGGATGAAGTTTTAATTTTGTCTATGAAGGAGGCGGTTTTTTTCTGTTGTAACGAGCGTGCTAATAGCCGCCCAGGTTTATTGCCCCATTCATGGTAACGTTGTGCCACTATGCGTGAATGTCGCTTTTGTTCTATGTGAAACAGGGCTTTGAGTTCCTCCCTCTTTAATGTTAGAGTATGGAGTACTGCTTGTGCTTGACTAGTTTTATGTTGCTTTTCAAGAACACTGATGTCTCGTATCAGCTCAGCTTGTTGGTGTGTGTGTGTGTTCCTTCTTCTTCCTAGAACCTAGTTCAATAAATTTACCTCGTATGTGGGCTTTGTGCGCCTCCCAAAGTACAACAGGTGATGTGTCTGGATGTGTGTTTTCTTTAAAGTAGAGGTTCAACTCTTCACTGATCAGTTTTTTGTCAATATCATCATTAATAAGAGTTTCATTAAGTTTCCAATTTGTAGTTCTATGGGGCATTGAGGGGATTTTTATTTTGAGTATAATCGGGGCATGGACGAAATGGGGGATGTTTCGATCTCGGCATTGATAGTGAGCGACAAGTGATGGTGGTCTATAAAGAAGAGGTCAATTCTAGAGTAGGTGTGGTGAACTTGTGAGAAATGGGTGTAGTCTCTCTCCTTTGGATGTATAATCCGCCAAACGTCCATCAACTGTGAGTTGAATAGCCGTTTGCGTATGTATAACAGGCGTTTTTGTGGGATGCAAGATTTATCTTGGGAAGTGTCTATGCTGGGCTCTAAATTAGTGTTAAAGTCCCCGGCGAGAAGAACACAACCACGTGCGAAGTCGTGTAGTTTTTTTAGAGGTTTTTTTGGATGCAATAAAACTTGCTTGGTGACGGTTAGGCGCATATAAGGTTGCTAGTGTACATAACATGCCACCCAGGTTGCCCCGTAGGAACAGAAAGCGTCCATTAGGGTCACTAAGCATAGATTCTAATGTAAATGATACTCCCCTGCGGAACCCAATAGCCACCTCCTTAGCTTTGTGAATCTCCGATAAACTATAATACCAGATAGGGTAGTGTGGAGAAAAAAGTTTTACAGAGGTGGTGTGTGTGAGGTGGGTCTCCTGCAGGAAGACAATGTCACCCCACAAACTATCCAACTCCCTATAGAGATTGTGTCTCTTACCTGTGGCGTGTAGGCCTCTCACATTCAAGGATAGTAAGTTCACTGTGGCAATGGGGATCCGCAGAGAAGTACTATAGATAACCTATTTCCAAGGAGTGGGACCTGAGGCAGAGAGGAGAAGAGGCAAGAGGGAGGCAGGGAGAAGAGGGAGGGGTGGGTAAAGAAAGAAGGACATCGAGTGAAGAGAAAGAGCATACAATTAGCATTTTGTGGTAGACTTTTCGCAGACCATGCTGAATCATGGTCAACATGTGCACGCATTTGACTGCTGTGCAGAGGAGGGGTAGCCGTGCAGACCAACATCCCTGTGTCCACCGCCCTCAGAGGGCCCAAGGCATGAAAACGCATGGGCCACCCAGCGCCCCACGTGGGGGGGGGGGGGGGGGACCGCCGCAGCCATTAGACAATGATCACCAAATACGGCGAATTGATCGTCCCATAGCCCCGACGCCGACCCAGCAAACAAATAGACCTCATAGGGACGTAGTACCATGTAAACATTGAGTATAAGGTTACATATTAAATACTGAAGAGAAGAAGCGTGAACTTAAAAACTTTTAATGTAAAATATAAAACATATAGCTCCTGGTACCTGGGGTGTATAACCCAAAATATGTCCGAGCACCTCTGTGTGATTAATAACCCACATGTAATCAATCGGGCTAATTATACCGCAATATGGTATGCATTAGGTGTAATGACAGAGGGGTTATATACTTGCGGACCAAAATGATCAGGAGCAGCAAGCCAAAGGAGTTGTAACGAAGAGAAAGCATGAACTTCCAGGGGCTTCGGTTAGCCTAGTTGAGGTGGAGTGCCATTTGCCAAGGAGCATGTTTGCGTTCAACTTTCTGCCATCTTGCTTCTGAGTTGCCGGGAAGGGGCGGGATGGTGTCCTGCCAACCCGGGAGTTCTGGTGGTGAAATGTTGACATCCATGCAGAATTTTTCTAGGTCTTCCGGGAACCGTAGAACTGATGTCTTCCCATCTCTGTGAGCAATCAAGGCAGCTGGAAATCCCCACCGATATGTAATAAGAATATTCCTGCGCTACCCAATTGGAAAAAGAAAAGAAAACAAGAACTCACAAAAATAGTAAAAACGCACGTATGCGACTGGACAGCTGCATGCACCGAAACAAGGGTCAGACATAAGCCCAAAATCAAACTGAGGTATAGGGGGGGAGGTGCTGCGCTAACCAGAAGAAAGCTGTAAATCTCTGTCTGTGGTCAATTAATAAAATGACATAAAATTGCATAATAAATCGCATAAATAAGTGTTGACACTAAAAAACATTCAAGTCTTAATAATCAGCATCATGTGTATGTGAAAAAAAGTGCATAAAAAATCCTTTTCAATTGGTATATACTAAATGACAAAAAAATTGCATGTTAAATCGCATAAATAAGTGTTGACACTAAAAACATATAAATCTAGATAATCATATGTTGGTGCACAAAGGGACATAAACACTACTTCATGTGAATAATTCTAAATAAAAATACATAGAATAAATCAGAAATAACCTTCAAAAACATATCCTTATAAATGGTGCAAAACGTACAAAGTGCCAGTGCTTAAAGGTGATCTAGATATCGCAAATAAAACACATCAATCCAACGCAATATGGATAATAAATAATATAAATAAATGTCCCAATAATAGTGATATAAAATATATTGTGCTGGCCTGCGAAACAAATGACCAATGACATGCCAGTAAGTGCAGCAAACTTAAAGTGCCAGTGTAAGAGTCATTGAAGGTGCAAAAGCAAGTTCTGGTGTATTCAATAAAACAACAGTGGGGTGTCTGGGATGCAATTCACTCAGTGTCCTCTTCGTGCATAAAACACTAATATAAGCAGTGGCCCCTTACCTAGCGGTGCTAGGACAACCGCATGAATTGTAGCTAAAACGCCAGGTCCTGAGCCTCAATCGCGTCCTTATATCCAGGCTTGCCGGTGTTGGGTTATCCTAATGGCAGCTGATTACAAGTGGCTATGGTCCTATCAGGGGTCCTGGACCAGCGCGGATCCTAGCTCAGCCTCAACATCTCAGGTATGTATGTACAGGAATATGCAGGACAAAGGTACTTGATAGTGAATGATGTATTAACCAGGTAATGCTTTATTAAAAATCTTTAAGTAGATGTACTCACATAAAAACAATGCAGAGCAAACCTCTCTACTACGAGCAGCGAACTCATTTGGTGTCTAGCAATGTGAAACAGCCTATTCCGTCCCTACGCGTGACATCACCGATCACGTGACTTCTTCATCCCCACCGATAGTTGATTGAAGCTGTGCGTAACTTCTCGGTTAAAGGTCGCAGGGCTCTGCGACGTTCCAGTGTGTCCCTTGCCAGATCAGGGAAAAAGGAGAGTAGTGCGCCATCAAAGTCCAGGGACTTGGCATCTCTGGCCTTCCGCATGATTAGTTCTTTCTCCTCAAAGTAATGAACTCTGCAGATCACTTCGCGGGGGGTGTCTGCCGCAAGGTTGCCGTGGGCGAAGAGCTCTGTGCACCCGGTCTATTTTTAAGGGGTGATCCGCCGCTTGTCCCAGTAGACCGTTAAAAATACCTCGCACAGATGGGAGGAGGTCTTCATCCCCCGTGGCTTCAGGAAGACCCCTGATGCGGATATTGTTCCGGCGATTACGGTTCTCCTGGTCCTCGATCTTGTATAGGGCCATCCTGTGAGCGATGGAGAGTGAGCGAGTGGATGTCTGCAGATTCCTGATGGTGACTGCGTGTCTGTCCAGGCGCTGCTCCAATTCCTCAACTCGGTCCAGTACTTGGGAGAGTATTTGGGAGAGGTCCGCATGAACTGTGGAAACCTCTTTTTTAATTGCTCGTTCCAGTCCCAGTAGCATAGATGCTAACTCCGTTTTGGTAGGAAGCCCACTTACTAAGGCTAAGCCCGCTTACTAAGGGATCGGCGCCGGAGCTCAGGGGAGAAGCGTCCTCACCGCTGCATGCCGAAACCACACCCCATATACATACATTTTTAATTAATATATAAATATCCTTTTTTTGCTGCTTAGCTTAAAAAAAAAAAGTGTGTGTGTAATCTTTACTATGGTTCCACAGTCTACGCTACCACACATGACCAGATGTGTTCAGTTTCCAAGGACATCCCCCAAATTGAGGAGTCTGACCCTTAATAAAGAGTGCCCCTGCATGTGTTCCCAGTTGTATATCATGTTCCTGACTGCATCCTGGACTAGCGACCATAAGAATTGGCGACCATAAGAATCTCTCACCCTCTCCTCCCCACAACTTGATTAGACAGTGCGGCACATGAGAGGATTGAAGACTGCAATATGGTTGGCTGCATCAGTGGTTAGGGACTTTATCCTCACTCTCTATACCCACATGAACCAGGGCAGGGGAGAGGGCAGCAACAGAGCCTCGGAATGGACTCCTAATCCACTACCATTTTGGAAGACCCAAGCCCAAGGACAGACTCGGTACAGGTGGCAATGATGATGGACAACTGAGACTTGGGGGAGAATGATGATGGAGTTTATGTGCACTGTCTGTTTTCCACTATTAACTGTCTTACTCTATACTGCCTGTCCCCATCATCAACTACTCCCTCTATACTGCCTGTCCGCACCATAAACTGCCCCTTTCTACTGCCTTCCTCAACCATCATTTACCTCCTCGGCACTGCCTGCCTCCACCATCAACTAACCCCCCCTTTGTTATAGTTTTATCCACCATCATCTTCTCCCTCTGTACTGCCTGTTCCCATTACCAACTGCAATTTTTGTACTGCCTGTTTCTATCATCAACTGCCCCCTCTGTATTGCCTGTTTCCACCATCAAATGCCCCCTTTGTACTGTCTTTCTCTACTATCAATTGCCCCATTTTTACTGCCTGCCCCAGGTATCAACTCCTATACTACCTGTCCCCATGAGTAACTGCCTCCATCTGTACTACCTGCCTCCACCATCAACTGCCCCCCTCTGTACTGCCTATCCCCACCATCAATTTCCTCCCTCTGTATTCACTGGTATCACCATCAAATGCCTACTGCTTTGCTGCCCATCCCCACCTTCATCTCCCCCCCTGTGCTGCCTGTGTCCAGCTTCAACTACCTCCCCTGTACTGCCTATGCCCAGCTTCAACTTCCCCCCCCCTGTACTGCCTGTGCCCAGCTTCAACTTCCCCCCATACTGCCCGTGCCCAGCTTCAACTCCCCCCCTGTACTGCCTGTGCCCAGCTTCAACTTCCCTCCTCTGTACTGCCTGTGCCCAGCTTCAACTCCCCCCTCCCTGTACTGCCTCTGTCCAGCTTCGACTTCCACCCCTGTACTGCCTGTGCCCAGCTTCATACCCCCCCTGTACTGCCTGTGCCCAGATTCAACTCCCCCCCCGTACTGCCTGTGCCCAGCTTCAACTCCCCCACATATTGCCTATGCCCAGCTTCAACTTCTCCCCGTACTGCCTGTGCCCAGCTTCAACTCCCCCCCTGTACTGCCTGTACCCAGCTTCAACTTCTCCCCCTGTACTGCCTGTGCCTAGCTTCAACTCCACCCCTGTACTGCCTGTGCCCAGCATCAACTTCCCCCCTGTACTGTCTGTGCCCAGCTTCAACTCCCCCCCATTTTGCCTGTGCCCAGCTTCAAATCCCCCCCTGTACTGCCTGTGCCCAGCTTCAACTCCCCCCCTGTACTGCCTGTGCCCAGCTTCAACTCCCCCCCTGTACTGCCTGTGCCCAGCTTCAACTTCCCTCCTGTACTGCCTGTGCCCAGCTTCAACTTCTCCCCGTACTGCCTGTGCCCAGCTTCAACTTCCCCCCGTACTGCCTGTGCCCAGCTTTACCTTCCCCCTTGTACTGCCTGTGCCCAGCTTTAACTTCCTCCCTGTGCTGCCTGTGCCCAGCTTCAACATCCCCCCGTACTGCCTGTGCCCAGCTTTACCTTCCCCCTGTACCCAGCTTCAACTCCCCCCCTCTACTGCCTGTGCCCAGCTTTAACTTCCTCCCTGTGCTGCCTGTGCCCAGCTTCAACATCCCCCCGTACTGCCTGTGCCCAGCTTTACCTTCCCCCCTGTACCTAGCTTCAACTCCCCCCTGTACTGCCTGTGCCCAGCTTTACCTTCCCCCTTGTACTGCCTGTGCCCAGCTTTAACTTCCTCCCTGTGCTGCCTGTGCCCAGCTTCAACATCCCCCCGTACTGCCTGTGCCCAGCTTTACCTTCCCCCTGTACCCAGCTTCAACTCCCCCCCTGTACTGCCTGTGCCCAGCTTTAACTTCCTCCCTGTGCTGCCTGTGCCCAGCTTCAACATCCCCCCGTACTGCCTGTGCCCAGCTTTACCTTCCCCCCTGTACTGCCTGTGCCCAGCTTTAACTTCCTCCCTGTGCTGCCTGTGCCCAGCTTCAACATCCCCCCGTACTGCCTGTGCCCAGCTTTACCTTCCCCCTGTACCCAGCTTCAACTCCCCCCCTGTACTGCCTGTGCCCAGCTTTAACTTCCTCCCTGTGCTGCCTGTGCCCAGCTTCAACATCCCCCCGTACTGCCTGTGCCCAGCTTTACCTTCCCCCCTGTACCCAGCTTCAACTCCCCCCTGTACTGCCTGTGCCCAGCTTTACCTTCCCCCCCGTACTGCCTGTGCCCAGCTTTAACTTCCCCCTGTGCTGCCTATGCCCAGCTTCAACTTCCCCCCCGTACTGCCTGTGCCCAGCTTTACCTTCCCCCCCTGTACTGCCTGTGCCCAGCTTAACCCCCTCCGTACTGCCTGTGCCCAACTTCAACTCCCCCCCTCTACTGCCTGTGCCCAGCTTCAACTTCCCCCCCTGTACTGCCTGTGCCCAGCTTCAACTTCCCCCCCTGTACTGCCTGTGCCCAGCTTCCACTTCTCCCCCTGTACTGCCTGTGCCCAGCTTCAACTCCACCCCTGTACTGCCTGTGCCTAGCATCAACTTCCCCCTGTACTGTCTGTGCCTAGCTTCAACTCCCCCCCATTTTGCCTGTGCCCAGCTCCAACTCCCCCCCCTGTACTGCCTGTGCCCAGCTTCAACTCCCCCCTGTACTGCCTGTGCCCAGCTTCAACTATCCCCCTGTACTGCCTGTGCCCAGCTTCAACTTCCCCCCATACTGCCTGCCCCCAGCTTCAACTCCCCCCCCCCCGTACTGCATGTGCCCAGCTTTACCTTCCCTCTTGTACTGCCTGTGCCCAGCTTTAACTTCCTCCCTGTGCTGCCTGTGCCCAGCTTCAACATCCCCCCGTACTGCCTGTGCCCAGCTTTACCTTCCCCCCTGTACCCAGCTTCAACTCCCCCTCTGTACTGCCTGTGCCCAGCTTTAACTTCCTCCCTGTGCTGCCTGTGCCCAGCTTCAATATCCCCCGTATTGCCTGTGCCCAGCTTTACCTTCCCCCCTGTACCCAGCTTCAACTCCCCCCCTGTACTGCCTGTGCCCAGCTTTACCTTCCCCCCCGTACTGCCTGTGCCCAGCTTTAACTTCCTCCCTGTGCTGCCTGTGCCCAGCTTCAATATCCCCCGTATTGCCTGTGCCCAACTTTACCTTCCCCCCTGTACCCAGCTTCAACTCCCCCCCTGTACTGCCTGTGCCCAGCTTTACCTTCCCCCCCGTACTGCCTGTGCCCAGCTTTAACTTCCCCCCTGTGCTGCCTGTGCCCAGCTTCAACTTCCCCCCTGTACTGCCTGTGCTCAGCTTCAATTTCCCTCCTCTGTACTGTCTATCGCCACTATCAACTGCTCTCCATAGACTCCCTGTTCACACTGTCAACTACTCCCTCTTTTCTACCTATCCCAACCATGAACTGCCTCTCTTTACTGCCTTTCCCCACCATCAATTGCCTGCTTTGTATTGCCTGTTCCCACCATCAACTGACCCCCTCTGTACTGCCTAACCTTACCATCAACTGCCTCCCTCTATACTGCTTTTTTTTCCCTTACTAAGACACTACTGATACGAGTCATTTTTTTCCTCCCACTGTCACCAAAGCGTGGAAATTTTTCACACACCAATGTTAGGGTAATTCTTCCTCCCACACTGTTATTATCATAGCTCCCAACTGTCCCTGATTTGGAGGGACTGTCCCTGATTTGGAACAAAGTCCCTCTGTCCCTCATTCCTCCTCATTTGTCCCTCATTTTGATCTGATCTATATAGTTGTATATAAAATGCACCTTTCAAAAAGTGTTTCTCCGTGCTAAACCTTTCATCCAATTTCTAAATTGCTGCATTTGTAAATTTTAAAAGCCAATATAAAGGAATAGTAGTGGTAAAAAAAAAGCCCTTGTGTATTTAATTAACCTTTTTTTGGTTAATTCTCCTTTAAGGGGGTGTGGCAGGGGGCGTGTCCTATGCTACATACGTTTGCTAGTAGGTGTCCCTCATTCCCATCTCAAAATGTTGGGAAGTATGTTATGTATACAGCAAATAGGCAGATGTTTTATTTAACCATCTCCCTTTAAATCCATGCCTCAGGTCTTTTATAATTCTGATCATGCTCACATTTTGTCACACTGTTTTCACTTTTTATCTGTAAAGCAAGGCAGATTACCCTCATGAGTATTGTTAAGAATTACATATTGTTTATAATGTTTGAATATTTTCAATATTGATTTTGTAGGTATGCCTACAGATGGGATTGTAATTTTGGGGTGTGAGAAAAAAACATGTGTGGTCAGTAGGGTGCCCTGGGGCTTATTTTCAAAACCTGGTTACTTTAATCTACACAGTTAGAAAATCTCCTTAGCTATAAATTGTTAGAAATCAGCATGGAAAAGCGGGTGGACCTGAGTAATAACATTTAGCTTCTTTTTTTACTTTTCATTTACCTTTCGTTCAGCTGCCAAAAGCAAAGAAAACACTTCGGGAGGACTTTGGAATTTGGATGACCATGTACCTCACTCAGCTTCCTACAATATTGGCCCAGTGTTATGAAATGGTGGCAGGTCGGGATGAGCCAAACTGTGCTGGGTTTGGTTTAAGCAGGGCTCAGTGTCAGAAACCATGAAATCAGACCAAGACAGAAGTACAGTTAAATCACACTTGTTTAATAATAAAAGTAAATAGAACAAACGTAGCCAGAGTTCAGGAACCTGAATGGATAGTCAGATAAGCCAAACGTCAGGGAGCCGGAGATGAGTGTAGTAAAACAGCAAGCAGGATCTGGAGCCAGACGAGATTTCAGCCAAGCAAGACTTTTAACAGGAATGCAGGAGAGCGTCTCTGTGATGTTGACTAAGACGAAGGCAGAGCTCCTCTGGACTGGACGGCTTAAGTAGGCAGGACTGATGAGCAGGATATCATCAACAGCTGAGTACCCGTGGAGAGATAGGAGCTGGTAATTAGCCAACAGCTGAGTGGCCAGCTCAGAGAAGGAAGGGCTGAGCCCAGCCCTGACACTCAGCAAACTTCAAAGTAGTTCAGATGCCGACCCGAACCCCATGGAAGCATTAAAAATGCCCAACTCCTTTGAATAACATTCTTGGGGGGGGGGGTCATTGTGGGTGCCCTAATCCTTCTTTTGAGGGAGCACATCTCTGTGACCTACAGCAGCCCTGATATTTATGAAGGAAAAAAATTGTTAAAATTGATGGCAAATTACATTTCATTCCTATTTTTATAAACAGCACAGAAACCCCCTCAAAGGGTCTGCTATAGATTTTGGGGGACCTTTACAGCAGTATGTGCACTGCTTTCTTTCTTTGCAAATGTCAAAAAAAAAACATGATAAATGTATGAGGTTTCCCAGGAAATCCAAGGATTACATACATAATATGAATGAACTTTCAAAGCCAATTTGTTTTTCTTTACATTATGCTGTTGATCTTATAGCTGTCTGATTGATGGACTTCCATATGTTCAACATATACCAGACGGGTGGTCACCCACTACAATGTGAAGGATATGTGATAAATATATCTGAAACATTAATGTTGGTTTGACAGGCCTATAGAATTTTAGAGTTATTTTGTGGCATCAAAGGGCCAGTCAATAGAAGCAGGCTAGCTGGAACATGTTTTAATGTGTCTTGTGATATATGTGATTTTTATATTTTTGCAATAAAGGTCGATTTTGTATGTGACCATTGCTAATATTTATCAATATCTCTCTCTGTTTTATTCCCCCCTTGTGGGGACAATATGATTTCAGGATTTAGATGAAAATATTTGAGTTTGATTAGTTTTGGTGTTTAACCGCTTGCTGACCAGCCGTCGCAGTTTTCCTGCGGCAGAATGGCACGGCTGAAATGACGTTACCTTAAGTTGCTTCGACTTTTGCCCACTAGGGGCGCGTGCACACCGCCAGAGGTGCGCGCCTGCAGCGTGTGCCCAGAGCCGATGAGAGTGCCCGGCGGGTGCAATGACCGCCAGGCTCCCGCGATCACACATGACAGAGCGAGAACTGGGATCTGTGTGTGTAAACACACAGATCCCGGTTCTTTCAGGGGAGAGGAGACAGATCGTGTCCCAAGCCGTTGTTTACAAAATAAAAAAAGCTTGCAGGGAAAAGCAATTTAAATGTCTTTTTTTTTTCTTTATATATGTCAGTTTTGCTGCAGCAGGTTCTATACATTGTACAGATGCACCACTTTACAGGCATATTTAAAGGAATTTTAATTAAAATTAAAAAAATTGCTTAGATACATGTCCCTCAGAGCAGTACCTGGTCCCCCATACCCTTTTTATGGCCAATAACTTGCATATAAGCCTTCAAAATGGGAACTTTTGATTTTTCAAGTTCGAGTCCCATAGACTTCAATAGGGTTTGCGGTTCGGGTTCCAACTTTTACGATGTTAGAGAGTTCTGGAGCAAAAAGAACAAGGGGGTGTTCGGCCCAACTCTAGTGATCACTGTAATTGGTTGGTCCTGCCGGTTGCTGACTGCTAGTGGGGATTGAGAACTGTTCTTGACTGCTTGGTCTCTATGCTGGGAGCGCACAATGAGCAAACTCTCAGCACAGAAACAATGGCCGCCTAACGACGCATATGTGTGGTGTGTGGGCAATAAAGCACACCCTGTTGCCACATTTTAAAAAATTAAGAACCCCAAAAAAGTCCCATGATATATATTCATCATCCATCACGTCATCCAGCAATGTAGATCCACATCAGTCAAGGTGAATGATGCCAGCTGACTGGATAATTAATCAAATACCAATACCTCTTTTTTTATGTGGCCAGGGAATTCATGATGGACTAGCAAAAGTAAGGTAACTATGTGCAGCTGCTTTTTCTCAATCTAGTTTTGCTTTTTTTTATAACTGTATTTTTTTCCTTTCTGATTTCCTGTAAAAAAAAAAAAAAAAAATCAATGTTCAGGTTAAAGAGGGGCAGAGTTTTGTGGAATAAGAAAACAAGAACAGGTCCAGGATACTTGAAATGAGTGTCGATAAACCTTACACCCCTAAAAAAACAAACAAACAAACAAACAAAAAAAAAAAACACCTTAATTTTGCCTTCTCTTTTAACCCAAGAGTCTGTCAAAATGGTGAAGTCTCACAATTAAAAAAAAAATAAAAAAAAAATAAAGGGAAATAAAAACTTTAAATTCGTATTAAAAATATTCTATTTTAAACTTCATGTGTTTGAAAAACATTAATGAATGTCATTTTAATACATGCTATGCAATTAGTTTAGTCAAATGAAAAGTGAACACGAAAAAAAACAGCATACAGTACATGATTTTTTTTTTTTTTTTTACTGCACCTTGACATAATGACGTGAATAAACCCCTATAAGGAACAATGGACTTTGAATCTGTGTTAACAACGATAAATCTGGTGGCAGGTGGGGGGGGATGTCCCCTCTCGCTGCTTGTAAAAGCAATCCAGTGGCTAGTTAGCTGCTAGGATTGCTTTTACAAGAGAGCTGACTGCCACGATAATGGGGTGATCCATCATTATCATCCTGGTATAAACGCCGGAGTCCAGCAAAGTATTGGGACGTCACTGGTAAAAGCGATTCAAATTTTTTTTAAACAGTGTAAAAAAAATGCTCCGCAAATAGCATGCAACATAAAAAAAATTGCAAAACCCACCAATTTATTCTCCAGGGCCTCTGCTTTAAAAAATATATAATGATTGAGGGTTTTAAGTAATTTTCAAGCAAAAAATACCGACTCTTACATGTAAACAAAATTTGCCAGAAAAGGCCTGGTCTGGAAGTGGCTATTCATCTATGGAGTTTCCTTAGCAAGTGAGGAAGCCATCTAGATGAGTTGTAAAATATCTTCAAAATTACAGAACAAATCCAAATGATTGTGGCTAACTACTAATAAATAAACCGTGACTTGGATAAATGAGAACCTTTAATTCGGATTGCCCAGGACAGTCCTGCAATATGCAGTTTTGTCCCGGGTCCCGCAATATGCAGGGCTGTCCTGGGTCCCGCAATATGCAGGTCTGTCCCGGGTCCCGCAATATGCAGGTCGGTCCAGGGTCTCGGGCACCTTCATTCCGGGACAATACAGTGTACCGGAATGAAACTGACACAGCCACCCTGCACAGTGCATTCTGTGCCCTGAGTGGGCAAAGCTTTGCCCACTCAGGGTGCAGTAAAAGCTGGTTATTAAGGAGCGGGGCTGGAAAGGCGGCCATGATGTGGCCATGATGTGCCATGATGTGACAGCTGAATAATAATAAAAAAAAAACTTTGGGTCTGGTATGCATTTTAAGGGGAACCTTAAAAAAAAGATAAACGGTGTGGGGTCGCCCCCAAAATCTATACCAGACCCTTATCTGAGCATGCAGCCTGGCAGGTCAGGAAAGGGGGGGGTGAGCAGCTATTTTTTTTTTTCAATAGCTGGGTGTCGGCAATTACAACCATGAGTCAATTTAAATGTGACTTGACTCTATGCATGCTACAGATGCGCCACTTTACAGGCAGACTAAAGAGACCCTTGTGTTGTACAAAGTATCCCGCTGTCACTAAGTGACTTAGTTAAATCACATTGTATACCACCTGTCTAAACTGGAGGCCACTGTTTGCTTACGTTTTTCCAAAAATTGGCAAATAAAAGGTATCAGCAATCATCTTTTTTTAGGAAAGAGGAGGGTAACCTATCTAATTATATACTGTATGTATCATCTCCTTGTGTCCCCCATCAATAACAGTTTGTTCATAAAATATATCTTAATCTTAAGTTTGCACCAATGTATAAGTAATACAGGGGTTATGTTATCAGGTATTGGGTTTCCTGTGCTGGAAGATAGTGTTTATAAAGAAATTGATTGCAAAAAAAAACTGAAAAAATGGTGGTCTTATCAAAACCTACAAACGTATAAGATTGTTCCTCTAATTTTACTATAAATAGTAGACATCCACTAGCAATCACAATTAAGGAAAATTCTTTATAGCAGGAAGTTATTCTTTATACGGTGTGTTATCATTATTATATTACATTGACTACATTTTTTACATGTCGTTATTGATGTATACTATTATTATTATTAATATTATTATTATTATTATTATTGCTAATATTATTTTATTTTCCTTTACATCTAATGGATCACATCACACGGTTTATAAATCCAGAATATTATAATTTCTAAATCATATGGTTTAATGCAGATTGGACAATTTTATGTTTATTTTTTAAATAACATTCAATTTTATATCCAAACCAAAGTTTTGTAAATTTTAAATAATCAATCTACAATTTACAGGTTTGACAATTTGTCTGGTTATCAAAGTAACATTTAAAAAAAAAATTGCATTGTGTTCTACAGATAGTAGTGACGAAGTTCACTGTTATCTGTGGCAAAAAAATACATTCTGCAAAATGAAAAAACTATTTTATTTGACAAGGTAGCAAGAGGAGTTGAAGTGTATCTAAACCCAAAATATAACAAAATAACTATTCAAGCATTTTTTCCCTTTGCATATTGTGAATTAATATAAAATCTTTTTACACTATAGGGACAGAAGACACCGGAGCTGATTGAAGGGTAAGACATAATTCCAGATAAGATAAATGTGTCTCTGGTACACCTGAAGTAAGGACCTGGATCACCTGCTGGTGGCACTGTGGTTCCCAGAGCGGAAGGTTGTAGTTCTGGTGTCCACCAGCGGGTGTCTCCCAGCAGCCAGCATTAGATGGAGACCGATTACTGGGATCTGGGGCTGCTCGTGGCTACTCTGGAAGTCACAGTGCCACCAGCAGGTGATCCAGGTCCTGACACCATTGTAGGGAAGGTTGCGTTTCTCGGCTTCAAAATGCATCATGAATTATTTTTTTCTAAGCACCCTGAAACTGTATTGGTGTAAACAATCCATACACATAGCAATGGGTTCTCTCAAGAACCTTTTTATTTATAAAACTCTCCCTTCATTCATGGAACCTATTGCCGTTTCACTGTTATCTGTGGCAACAAATACATTCTGCAAAATGAAAAACAGATTTTATTAGAGGCAGCAGGAGGAGTTAAAGTGTATCTAAACCCAAAAACAAAGTGTATTGAAGTTTATCAATTCTTAATGTGGTGGCTGCGTTAGTTTTCTCTTTTTAGCCGCTTTTCCTTTATTTTCATGTGATGATCCAGCCAAATAACACACTTCCTGTTTTAGGGTGGCTACACTAACTCCTCCACTCCGTCTATAGAGGAGCAATATAGCCACCATTGGACAACAGTGTTCTAGTAGAGTTAGATAAACTAGCAGATTTAGATGGACTTTACATACATGAATAACAAATTAAAGCTGAACTCCAGATAACACTTTTTAACCACTTGCAGACCGCTCCCATAGCAGTTTTACTGCTACAGGGCAGCTGTTCGCAGGATCACCTGTATATATGTGATCCTGCACTTCCAGGTAGCAGGCGCCAACATGGGCTGCCGGCGTGTCGCTCCCGTTGTGATTACACACATCAGGAGCCGATCGGCGGCTATCGCAGACTTGATGTCTGCCGGCACCCGCTGATCATCCTGCAGAGAGACAGAACAGCGATCTGCCCATGTACAGTAAACAAGGCAGATTGCCGTTCTGACAGAAGGGAAGGCATGGATCCTGTGTTCCTGCAAATCATCCATCCAAGGATCCATGCCTTCCTCTAGTACAGGGGTGTCCAAACTTTTTTCAAAGAGGGCCAGATTTGATGAAGTGAACATGCGTGAGGGCCGACCATTTTGCCTGACATTCTTTGAACCATTAAAATTAAATGCAAATTAACTAATACACTCCCCAACAAGAATTATCTTGCCTTTGTGGCTGTGTGTGGTGAAGAGTCAAAGGATGAGCTTAGGCTTGTTATTTGGATATACCATATTTATTGGCATATAACACGCACCTTCACTTTAAGAGGGAAGTTTCAGGAAAAAAATAAAATTTTAAATAAAGAACTGTGAAGCAAAATAAGGGTCAGTGCCCATCTGCAGCCCCACCATTACCATGAATGCAGCCTCACCATTACCATGAATGCAGCCTCACCATTACCATGAATGCAGCCTGATCCATGCCCATCTGCAGCCTCACCATTGCCATGAATGCAGCCTCACCCTTACCATGAATGCAGCTTGATCCATGCCCATCTACAGCCTCGGAGGGGACAGGGAAGGGGTAGGATGAGCGCCAACAGATTACATAAACATTTACTGTACAAAATAAGGTCCATTGGCATGGACCATAGGGTGATTGAAAACTGGCTACAAGAAATAGTTCAGAGGGTGGTGATAAATGGGGAGTACTCGTAATGGTCAGGGGTGGGTAGTGGGGTCCCCCAGGGTTCTGTGCTGGGACCAATACTATTTAATTCTTTCATAAATGACCCGGAGGATGGGGTAAACAGTTCAATCTCTGTATTTGCAAATGATACAAAGCTAAGCAGGGCAATAACTTCTCCGCAGGATGTGGAAACTTTGCAATGCCAAGCTGCTGCTAACAAAGCAAACAGAATATTGGCATTAAAAAGGGGATTAATTCCAAAGATAAAATGATAATTCTCCCACTCTACAAGACTCTGGTCTGGCCGCACCTGGAGTATGCTGTCCAGTTCTGGGCTCCAGTCCTCAGGAAGGATGTACTGGAAATGGAGCGATTACAAAGAAGGGCAACAAAACTAATAAAGGGTCTGGAGGATCTTAGTTATGAGGAAAGGTTGTGAGCTCTGAACTTATTCTCTCTGGAGAAGAGACGCTTGAGAGGGGATATGATTTCAATATATAAATACCGTACTGGTGACCCCACAATAGGGAGAAAACTTTTTTGCGGAAGGGAGTTTAATAAGACACGTGGCCACTCATTAAAATTAGAAGAAAAGAGGTTTAACCTTAAATTGCGTAGAGGGTTCTTTACTGTAATGCTGCGTACAAACAGTCGGAATTTCCAACAACAAATGTTCGATAAGAGCTTGTTGTCAAAAATTCCGACCATGTGTAGGCTCCATTGGACATTTTCCGTCGGAATTTCCGACGAACAAAATTTGAGATCTGGATCTCAAATTTTTCGACAACAAAACCCGTTGTCGGAAATTCCGATTGTGTGTACACATTTCCGACGCACAAAATTCCACGCATGTTTGGAATCAAGCAGGAGAGCCTTACTGGCTATTGAACTTCAATTTTCTCGGCTTGTTGTACGTCACCACGTTCTTGATGTTTAGGATTTCCGACAACATTTGTGCGACTGTGTGTATGCAAGACAAGTTTGATCCAACATCCTTCGGAAAAAAAACATGGATTTTGTTGTCGGATTGTTCGATCGTGTGTACATGGCATAAGAGTGGCAAGGATGTGGAATTCCCTTCAACAGGCGGTGGTCTCAACGGGAGACATGGATAGTTTCAAAAAACTTTTAGATAAGCACCTGAATGACCGCAACATACAGGGATATACAATGTAATACTGACATATAATCACACACATACAATAGGTTGGACTTGATGGACTTGTGTATTTTTTCAACCTCACCTACTATGTAACATACAGGAGAATCTCCTATTTACTCTGCGGCCTCTTTAATACAAAGTCCCACCTCCTATGATAGACAGAACAGTCATCCAATGGCAGCCCAGAAGATGGGACTTCCTATTACAAAGGCCGCCGAGTAAACAGGAGATTCTCCTATATGTAATCTGATGGCACTCATCCCACCCCCTCCATGTCCCCTCCGAGGCTGCCAGAACCGAACGATAAATACGGTATATATCTTTTGTGGCCCCCCAACGAATCCACAAAAGATATATATATATATATCCAAATTACCAGTGGGGCCGTATTAAACCGGAACACGGGCCGCAATTGGCCCACGGGCCGGACTTTGGACATGCCTGCTCTAGTAAAAGCACCTTCCCACTGTAGTAAAGCACAGACTAGGCACACATTTAACCCTTTGATCGCCCCTGATGTTAACCCCTTCCCAGCCAGTGTCATTAACCGTTTCAGCCCCGGAAGATTTTACCCCCTTCCTGACCAGAGCGTTTTTTGCGATTCGGCACTGCGTTGCTTTAACTGACAATTGCGCGGTCGTGCGACGTGGCTCTCAAACAAAATTGATGTCCTTTTTTTTTCCCACAAATAGAGCTTTATTTTGGTGGTATTTGATTGCCTCTGCAATTTTTATTTTTTGCGCTATAAACAATATAAGAGCGACAATTTTGAAAAAACGCATTATTTTTTACATTTTGCTATAATAAATATCCCCCCAAAATATATAAAAAACCATTTTATATCTATATATAACAGTTTAGGCCGATCGTATTCTTCTACATATTTTTGGTAAAAAAAAATCGCAATAAGCGTTGATTGATTGGTTTGCACAAAAGTTATAGCGTTTACTAAATAGGGGATAGTTTTATAGCATTTTTATTAAAATTTTTTTTTTTACTAGTAATGGCAGCGATCAGCGTTTTTTATTGTGACTGCGACGTTATGGTGGACATGTCGGACATTTTTGACACATTTTTGGGACCATTGTCATTTATACAGCGATCAGTGCGATTAAAAATGCACTGATTACTGTGTAAATGACACTGGCAGTGAAGGGGTTAACCACTAGGGGGCGGGGAGGGGTTAAGTGTGTCCTAGGGGAGTGATTTCTAACTGTCAGGGGGATGGGCTGGTGTGTGACGTCACTGATCTCTGCTCCCAATGACAGGGAGCAGAGATCGAGTGACACTTGTCACTAGGCAGAACGGGGAGATGCCGTTTACATCAGCATCTCCCCGTTTGTCCTCTCCGTGAGGTGATTGTGGGTATCCCCACGTCGATCGACTCACGGAGCTCCCGGCAGGCGCGTGTCGCCGGCAGCGCGCACGCAATGGCACGGCGGGGAATTCAAATGGACGTACAGGTATACCCATTTGCCCAGCCGTGCCATTCTGCCAACGTACATCGGCGTGCGCCGGTCGGGAACCGGTTAATACAGTGACAGCGCATATTTTTTAGCACTTATTACTGTATTAGTGTCACTGGTCCCCAAAAAGTCTCAGCTAGTGTCATAATGTCAGCCGCAATATCGCAGTCCCGCTATAAGTCGCAGATTACTAGTTACTAGTTACCATTACTAGTATAAAACTAAAAATAAATAAAAATATCCCTTGGTTTGTAGACGTTAGAACTTTTGAACAAACCAATCAATAAACACTTTTTACCAAAAATATGTAGCAGAATATATATGAGCCTAAATTTATGAAGAAATTCAATTTTTTTTTCAATTTTTTTTAATGAATGTTTGAAAAAATGTTTTTTTCAAAATTGTTGTTCTTCTTTCGTTTACAGCACAAAAAAAAAATTAAAAATGCAAGAGGTGATCAAATACCACCAAAAGAAAGCTCTATTGTATGACCGCGCAATTGTCAGTAAAATAATGCAAAAAACGCCCTGATCAGGAGGCGGGGGGGGGGGTAAATCTTCCGGAGGTCAAGTGGTTAAACAAGTACAGGTAGAAGCTGACCATTGTAAGCACCCCTGTCAGTGTTACAAGTTTTGTCTCTTCCCTCTAGCTGCCATCTTTGCTGGACGGCTTAGTCTGTTAATCACTTGCTTACTGGGCACTTAAACCCCCCTCCTATCCAGACCAATTTTCAGCTTTCAGCGCTGACACATTTTGAATGACAATTGCGCGGTCATACAACACTGTACCCAAATTACATTTTTATCATTTTTTTTTTCCCACAAATAGAGCTTTCTTTTGGTGGTGTTTGATCACCTCTGCGGTTTTTATTTTTTGTTTTTTTTTATATTTTGTTATAAAACATTTAAAACAGGTAATTTTTCTCCTTTATTGATGTACGCTGATGAGTCGGCACTGATGGATGGCAGTGATGTGCACTGATGGGTGGCAGTGATGGGCAGTGATCCGTTACACTAATAAGCAGCACTGCTAGGTGGCACTGATTGGCATCACTGGTGGGCATTGATACGTGGCACTTGTGGGCATTGATAGGTAGCACTGTGGGCACTGTTAGCTGGCAATGGCAGGTGGCACAGATGAGGCAGATGTTCCTCTTCCTCTTCAGGACCGATGTCCCTTGCAGCTGAGCCGCTGATCAGCTTTTTTTTCTCCTCACGCTGTCAGCATGAGAAGAAAAAAAAAAGATTACAGATCGTTTGTTTACATCATGTGATCAGCTGTCATTGGCTGACAGCTGATCACATGGTAAGGGGCCGGGACCGGCCCCTTACTCGGATCGGTGATCACTCAAGTCTCAGTGCGTGCATATGATGGCCTCCCGGAAATTCAGGTCCGCGCTGTGGCCGTCATTCGGCTATAGCTCGGATGTCAAGTGGTTAAAGAAAAAAAAATACACAGGTTATTGGCAGGATCAACAGGTGATAAAAGTATGTTAAAAGGGGGACTCAGAAAGACAAAAAAATTGTTACTGCTATTGACAGA
Organism: Aquarana catesbeiana; assembly: GCF_042186555.1. Taxonomy (NCBI): domain Eukaryota; kingdom Metazoa; phylum Chordata; class Amphibia; order Anura; family Ranidae; genus Aquarana; species Aquarana catesbeiana. The sequence goes on from NC_133327.1 coordinate 26,960,459, forward strand.
CTGTATTATATATGTCCTTTTAAAATCTGTCTATATAATCTTGATCTCGTCAAATTTTAACCACTTCCCATACGTCGGTACTAAATACCAGGGTTATGGCAGGATCTAGCCCCCCTTCCGCCGCTCTGGCAGGTCCGGTAAGCGGCAGAGACGATCGCATCCTCTCCTGTGGATGCCTGGCTTCCAACTGAGGGGAAGATGGCCCCCCGCTCGGCTCCATAGCATGGGAGGGCAGAAGCTACGTGAAATGTCACTTCCGCCCATAGCTCTTAAAGGATCATTTTTTTTAAATGTTTCAAGTGACATTTTTTTTTATTGCATTTTAGTGTAAATATGAAATCTGAGGTCTTTTTGACCCCAGATCTCATATTTAAAGGGGTTGTAAAGGTTGGTGTTTTTTTACCTTAATGCATCCTATGCATTAAGGTGAAAAACACCTGGCAGTGACCGACCCCCCCAGCCCCCCCACCCCCCATTTTACGTGCCGTCTCTCAGCTAGGGGGTTCTCGGCTGTTGATTGGATAGATTGATAGCGGTGCAGCCATTGGCTCCCACTGCTGTCAATCAAATACAATGATGCGGTCGCCGGGGGGCAGTGGACGCCGAATGCTGGACTCAGGAGTGCGCCCGCAAGGTGACCCCCCCGGGAGAGCACTTCTCCCAGGGGGTTATCTGATGTGGGGAGGAGCTGAGAGAGCCGCCGAGGGACCCCAAAACGAGCTGCACAGTGGAGGTAAGTATGACACGTTTGTCATTTTTTTTTTGCAGAGCGGAAACAACGTCAAAACATCACTTTTTTCTATTTAAATCATTTTTTAAACGTCGCTTATGGAGATTTTTAGGGGTAAAAGTTTGTCGTCATTCCACGAGCGGGTGCAATTTTGAAGCGTGAGATGTTGGGTATCACTTTACTTGCCGTAACATTATCTTTCACAATCTAAAAAAAAGGGCTAACTTTACTGTTGTCTTATTTTTTTTATTCAAAAAAGTGTGCTTGTAAGACCGCTGCGCAAATATGGTGTGACAAAAAGTATTGCAACGACCGCCATTTTATTCTCTAGGGTGTTATAAATATATATATATATATATATATATATATATATATATATATATATATATATATATATATATATATTGTTTAGGGGTTCTAAGTAATTTTCTAGCAAAAAAAAATGATTTTAACTTGTAAACAACAAGTGTCAAAAAGAGGCTCTGGGCTGAAGTGGTTAAAGGGGTTGTAAAGGCAGAAGTTTTTTTTATCTTAATGCATAGAATAAAAAAACTTTGTGTGTGTAGCGGCCCAGAACCCCCCCCTAATTACTTACCTAATTACTCACTCCAGCGTGTCTCACTCCAGTGTCATGAAACACTGTACACATGACATTTTTTTCGTTAATTTTCACACAAATAGAGCTTTCTTTCGTTGGTATTTAATCACCACTGGGTTTTTTTTTTGCTAAATAAACAAAAAAAAGTGTATTTCTATTAAAAATTTTTGCAAGTAAATACCGTATTTATCGGCGTATAACACGCACTTAAAATCAGGGGAAAATCGTGTGTGCGTGTTATACGCCGATCCCCCACTGATCCCCCACCGATCCCCCGCTGATTGTGAGCGGAGGAGCGAGCGCCGCCGAAATACACATAGCCAAGTGTACTCAGCTAGGCTCGGCTCCTCTCACAGTCACACCCAGTCCCGCCCTATGATGGACAAAACACAGGTCCAATGGCGGGACTGGGCGTGACTGTGAGCGGAGCCGAGAGGAGCCGAGTACACTTGGCTATGTGTATTTGGGCGGCGCTTGGCTCCTCTCGGCTCCGCTCACAGTCACGTCAAGTCCCGTCATTGGACCTGTGTTGTGTCCATCATAGGGCGGGACTGGACGGGACTGCGAGAGGAGCCGAGCACCGCCGATATACACAGGACATCCGGCTCTTTAAACTGGTGCCGCCGATGAAATGCAATGACACTGACATGGCTGCAAATGACACTGGACAAGGCTGCAGATGGACACTGATAAGGTTGTATTGATGGGCATTTAAATGTAAGTTTTTTCCTTAAACTTCCCCCCTAAAAGTTATTTTCCTTAAAATTCCCTCCTAAACTTGGGGTACGTGTTATAGGCCGGCGCGTGTTATACAGGCATACCCCACTTTTAAGTACACAATGGGGTTTATTTACTAAAGCTGGAAAGTGCAAAATCAGGCTCATGCTGCATAGAAACCAATGAGCTTCCAGGTTTTATTACCAAAGCTTAATTGAACAAGCTGGGGTTAGAAGCTCATTGGTTTCTATGCAGAAGTGAGCCTGATTTTGCACTTTCCAGCTTTAGTAAATAAGCCTCATTGTGTACTTAAAAGTGGGGTATGCCTGTACACCGATAAATACGGTAATCTTTTTTTCATAAATGTGGGCCAAACTGTAATCTGCTACATTTCTTTGGTGAAAATGTCCCAAATCACTGTATATTATTTAGTCTGTGTGAAAGTTATAGAGTCCACAAACCATGGTATATATCTGAAAATTGATCATTCCTGATGTACTGACGGCCTCATTTCTTGAGGCTTAAAAATGCAGGACATTAGAAATATCCCCAAAAAATGACCCCTTTTTGGAAAGTAGACAGTCCAAGGTATTTAGTAAGAGGCATGGCAATTTTTTTGACGTTATCATTTTTTGGAAAAATTTTACAGCGTCATCATACAGGTTGTGGTAGTGATCAGGGACACTGACTGTTCACAGTATGTAACAAAATAAAAAAATACTATAGATAGATAGATAGATAGATAGATAGATAGATAGATAGATAGATAGATAGATAGATAGATAGATAGATAGATAGATAGATAGATAGATAGATAGATAGAGAGATAGATAGATAGATAGATAGATATCTCACAAAAGTGAGTACACCCCTCACATTTTTGTATATATTTTCTTCTATCTTTTCATGTGGCAACACTGAAGAAATGACACTTTGCTACAATGTAAAGTAGTGAGTGTACATTTTGTATAACAGTGTACATTTGCTGTCCCCTTAAAATAATTCAACACACAGCCATTAATGTCTAAACCGCTGGAAACAAAAGTTAGTACACCCCTAAGTGAAAATTGTGCCCAATTAGCCATTTTCCCTCCCTGGTGTCATGTGACTCGTTAGTGTTACAAGGTCTCAGGTGTGAATGGGGAGCAGGTCTGTTAAATTTGATGTTATCGCTCTCACTCTCTCATACTGCTCACTGGAAGTTCAACATGGCACCTCATGGCAAAGAACTCCATGGGGATCTGAAAAAAAAGAATTGTTGCTCTACATTGTTGCTCTACACTATATATACATTACATTTCCAGAAGTATTGAGATACCTGCCTTTACACACACATAAACTTTAATGGCATCTCAGTCTTATGCCTCTTACAAATGTTCCGATTATCGTACAACGCATCGTTCGCATTTTGTTGCATGAAACTAATATCGAATACAACAGTGCAAAATGGGTGTAAGATTTTTGTCTTACGATTCTGGAAAAATCTTCCGCTGTGCGTAGCTATGTATTTTTAATGATGTCAAATACGTGTGACCCCTGTGTCCTTCTGGTTTATTTTTGTGTTTCCGAGTATGCGTGGTGTTTGTCTATCGACTTTTAGCGGACGCATACTGTACTGATTACACGATTGTCGTACGATGAGCTGTGGTCCGAGCAAAGTTTTTGTGTTTGTCCCTTCGGATTTGGTTGGATGGACTGTCGTGATCGGCTGTCGAAAGCTGTGTACTAACAATCAGATTATCAAACGATCTGTCCGAAAGTGATTTTTATCATCCGATAATCGGAAAGTGTGTACGGGGCATTAGTCTGTTGGGTTTAATATAGAGCTGTACGATTAATCGTTAAAAAAATTGCGATCTCGATTCAACCCCCATCACGATCTCTATGCAGAATTTCCCAATTCATTCATGTAACAAGTGTGTAAAGTTCTCTGCTCACTCAGCTGTCAAATAAAAGGAACTGGGCAGTCTGCCAAGTTTTTTTACAACATTGTCAGTGCTAGTAGAGAACTATTACATTGTAACTTTTCCTTCTTAGATCAAAGCGATTAACTTGGGAGTGTAAATGAAGAAAGTTTAACCACTTAAAGTGTAAACCTTTTTCTGACAAATGGTGGTTGTTGCAATATTTTATAAACTTTAATGAATTAAAAAAAAATTAAACAGTAAAGTTAGCCCAATTTTTTTTGTATAATTTAAAGGAGATGATGTTACGCCGTGAGAATCGTGATCTTTATTCTAAGCAAAAAAATCCTGATTCTCATTTTAGCCAGAATCA